>NC_064849.1:20780786-21018286 GCF_024139225.1 Suncus etruscus
TGTTTAAATAAATAGCAATTTTGATTTTGCTTGTGTGGGGGGCCCTTCTGGCTTGGCCTACTCTTGATCCTGTGCTTAGAGATTTATCCTGGTAAAACTTGAGGTACCCTTTGTAGTGGTCGAGACTGAACCAGGTCATTCAGTTTAGGGCAAGTGCTTTTACCATTTATATATCTTTTTAGTCCTTCATTTTCTTTTTTTTTTTTGGGGGGGGGTTTGGGCCACACCCATTTGACGCTCAGGGGTTACTCCTGGCTATGTGCTCAGAAATCGCCCCTGGCTTGGGGGGACCATATGGGACGCCGGGGGATCGAACCGCGGTCCTGATCCTTGGCTAGCGCTTGCAAGGCAGACACCTTACCTCCAGCGCCACCTACCCGGCCCCGTCCTTCATTTTCTTAATAGTATTACAGCAACAACACTAGTTGCTATATAATGTGAATCCTTGCTGTTGCGATAGACTATTTTTGTGATAGACTATTAATGTTTTTTATGGACTTTTATCATATCACCCCTTTTCTCTCTCTTTTCCCCTCTTATTTCATTTTAGTTGTAGGTGGTGTTACAGCTGTGTTTGGGATTGCTCTTGGCAAAGTACTGTTGGGGGTTGAATCCAAGTCTCCAGAGCCCTCTCATGCACTCAGCTTGTTTGACTGTTTTCACTCTGAGGCACTAGTTTCTTTTGTGTTTGGTATAATGAAGTGCAGAGAAATATATACCAAGGTCACACAACTTGTTGGCACTGTATTGGAACTTGACCAGGGACTGTTTAACTCCAGTACTGCTCTTTCTATAAAGATACAGAAACCTTTTTCATTTACATACAAATAGATAAGTTTACAAACAGATGGAAATTTTTTAGTTTGTGTGTGTGTGTGTGTGTGTGTGTGTGTGTGTTTAGTGAGGAATGAGTGGAAGTCTCACCCAGAAATAATCAGGATTACTCTTTACACCCAGGAGTTTCTTTTATTTCATATGGGATACCAAGGATTGATCTGAGTAGGCGGTGTGGAAGGCAAGCCCCTCTACTCGCTGTATTTTCACTTCAGTTTCACAGGTGGCAGTTTAATGCTGTTTTACCCTTCCATGTCTCTTTAAGGAGAGAACTTTCTGTTTCAGTACATGTAAACCTTCCTCTTTCTCTTTTAATGCTTATAGAGTATTTCCTCTTTCCAAAATTAATGCTACCAGTGATTTGAGTATTCTGATAAATCTTAGGTTTTAGTGTGGGACCTGGTATGTGAGGATTCTAATCAGGGCCTTCTTTACTCAAAACATGTACGGAGCCTGTTAAAATATCTCTTTAACCACAAAAGTTTGGTATAATAAACTATATAATTATCTGCTATAATAAATGATACAGTTATGTAGTAGAAATAAATAATTCTTTAATGAATTGGGTCATCATCTAACTTAAAATCAGTTGTCAGGGGCCGGAGCAGTGGTGCAAGTGATAAGGCATCTCTGCCTTGCCCACGCTAGCCTAGGATGGACCGCGGTTCGATACCCCGACGTCCTATATGGTCCCTCAAGCCAGTAGCGATTTCTGAGCTCATAGCCAAGAGTAACCCCTGAGTGTCACAGGATGTGGCCCCAAAACCAAAAAAAAAAATTCATGTGTCAAAATGCATGTAATCTCTTTTTTTTTTTTTTTTTTTTTTTAGTTTTTGGGTCACACCCGGCAGTGCTCAGGGGTTACTCCTGGCTGTCTGCTCAGAAATAGCTCCTGGCAGGCACGGGGGACCATATGGGACACCGGGATTCGAACCAACCACCTTTGGTCCTGGATCGGCTGCTTGCGAGGCAAACACCGCTGTGCTATCTCTCCGGGCCCTGCATGTAATCTCTTAAAATAAGACCCAACAATAAGTTGAGTGTTTGCTAATTAGCATTCTCTATAATTATTCATAATCATTCTCTTCCGAATAAGGAAAACTCAAGAATGACTAGAAGCTTAAGAGAAAACTGACAGGGACAAGGGAGACAGCTCAAAGAATTGTGTATCTAGGACCCTGGGTTTATTTTCTAGCACTGTGTGGCTTCTTGATTATATCAGGGTGTATCTCTGATGGTTTCCAGTCCCACTGGGGTAGATGGGGAAAAAATGAGATATAGTCCAGGGGGTAAGGCACTTACTTGCCTTGTATAGTTATTACCTGAGTTCAGTCTGTGGCACCGTTCCCTCGTTCTCTACCTGGAGTGATACATGAGCAGTGCTAGGTGTGCTCCCTCCCCAAAAACGCCCAAAGAAATTGTTTACATCACAATTCCATCTATGATTGTAATATTGGTGGTCTTTTTGTATCAGTCTAATAGATTTTCGTATCAGCATAAATTTCTTATAGAAATTTAAGATTAATTTCAGAACTATGTTTTGAGCCAAATTGTTAAACTTGAACTTTTTTACAGTTTTTGTTGCTAGCAACTGAGGTAGGTAATAAATAGCTCTTATTTTACTACAGAGGTAAATGAAATACAGAGACTAAGTTTCTTAATCAAGGTCGTCATAATAGAGCCTGCTAGTATAGTTGGTAAAATCTGGGAGATTTGGAACCATTGCTTAGTTTACTGTGCTTTATATTTTTAATTTGATAGTTCACTTTGTATTTTTCATTAATTACTCATAGCACTACTTTGATATTTATTGTCTTTCATTCTGTGACTGAGGGATCTGAGAGAAAGGCTGTGGTCTATTGCTAACTGTTCCCTCCCAGGACCAGAGCCAAGGTATGCTGAATGGACTCATTGCCCTTTTCAACCTAGTATTAGAACTGTTGATACTAAGACAGATTTCTGCTCATGGTCTTTTTTTTCCCCCTTAAATCAGGAATTTTGTGGGTGTTCATGTGTTTTGTGTTCAGAGTCCCAGACCATGTGTCCTAAGCTTGGGTATATGGTTTCATTTTGTAACACATCAATCAGACTTCACAGTTCAATAAAGCCCTGCAGTGTGGGTGGAGGCTAGAACAATCAAGTAGTTACACAAACATCTTTGTTGTCTTTCTTTATTTTCTGCACCATGTACATCTGATTTTTTTCCTTGTTTTTTTGTTTGTTTTTCTCCTTTTAGTGAATGGTAGTGTCTAGAAAGGGTATGTCCCTTCAAGAGAGAGGTGCCAATGTCCAACCGGCCTAATAACAATCCAGGGGGGTCACTGCGACGTTCACAGAGGAACACCGCCGGGGCCCAGCCACAAGACGACTCAATAGGAGGAAGGTAGGTACTTAATGATAACTTGAAAAGAAATTGGATTAAAAGAAAACATACTTTAAGACCTGATTATGAGGTTCAAAACCTGAATGGTTCTCAGCAAATGAGTACTTTCCCCCTAACTTTTAATTTGAGAAAAATTGGAATTTAGAGCAAACCTTGAGTTTTCTCCCAAATACGTAAGACTTAAAAATATTTGTCATCTACTTGAAAAATTGAAACTAAGGGGGGGTTAGCTAATGGAGTGCCCTACTTCGTTTGCCCTTTCTCTTCACTACCTCAGCACCTTGCAGTACAATACTTTCTGCCATTTGTGGTCTTTTTGTTTGAAAGTTTCATTTGTCTTGAATTTTGATAATAGCTTTTGAGTTTCTTCCTCATCTTTTTTGATAAAATGGATATTGACAGACGTGTGAGACAGTCTAACCTGATTAGAAGTAGATTCTCTTCTTTTCCTTAGTGGTCTAGCATTCATTTGTTCTTTAATTGGAATCATACAGGACATGGAGAGGTCAGATGCATTTCATGTGAAATTCTAAGTCTGCTTTTAGCCGTTTGATTTGTAAAGCACTGAACCTGCAAGGACTACTCTAAGCATAACATTCTTCAGCACTAGCTTGTAATATCTATTAAGTTTTAAAAGTTTTTTTGTGGGTTGGGTCAATGTGATGCTCAGGATAACTTGGGCTCTGCAAGCACTGCAAGCAGTGCTGGTGGCTCTTATGGGATGTCAGACATTGAACCTGGGTCCGCCATGTGCAAGGCAAGATTCCTATCCTCTGTTACCTGCCAAGTTTTAAAATATCTGTTAAAAAAAAAATGGAAGCACAGTGTTGAAATAAGGTTCTTTTAGTCATTGAGCCACAAGGGCTTTGGACTAAGACAGCTTTCATTTTTTTGCCTTTGCCATTAAGTAGTACCTTTTTACATTGATTTTTTTTTTGAAGGAAAACTCAAGTTTGTTCGTTACAGAGAGGGTGTATTTTTTTCCTTTTTTATATTTTTAAATTTGGGGCCACACCCAAAATGCTGAAGAGTTACTTCTGTCTCTGCACTCAGTAATTATTCCTGGCAGTCTTGGAATAACCATGAGGGATGCTGGAGATTGAACTTTGATAAGTCTGGTCTAAGACAGCTGAGTGCCCTTTTCTCCAGCCCTTGGGGAGGGAGCAGGTCTTTTTTTTTCTTTTTCATAGGTTAGCTTTATTATTTTATGTTAAACAGAACATTTAATACAGAGTTCTGTCCTGAAATTGTTTTTATTGCTTTTTTTTTATATTGGGATTATTCTTTGTAGCAGTCCCACTTAATGTATGCTGTTTAGAATATATTCCCCCATTAAAGACTAATAGATAATAGGAGTTTTGGGGCCGGAGAGATAGCATGGAGGTAAAGCATTTGCCTTGCATGCAGAAGGACCATGATTCGAATCCATCCCATATGGTCCCCTGAACCTGCCAGGAGCAATTTCTGAGCGTAGAGCCAGAGCGCTGCCGGATGTGACCCAACTTCCCCCTCGCCCCCCCCAAAAAAAGATATTAGGGATTTTGAAAATATAGAAGAATTACAAAGAAAACTCACTTCACAGTCATGAGTAATCCATTACACTGAATTATTTCCTTTTTTTTTTTTTTTGAATTATTTCCTTTTTGTGGGGGGGGGAGGCACACCTGGCTTGGGGAACCATATGGGATGCCAGGGATCGAACCCATGTCTGTTCTGGGTCAGCGGCATGCAGGGCAAATACCCTATCTTAGCTATCGCTCCGGCCCCTCACACTGGATTATTTTTACTTAACTCTGTGTATGTTTGCATAATATGCATGTCACATGTTGAACAGCTGCAGCTTTATCCAAAATCATTCTTGAGTTAGGTTTGAACTACGGCACATGATTGATTAAACAGTTTTGGCTGTCACTAAGCATTTTGCTTTTAAAATTCTCAGTGATGTTTCAGCATCAGCATCATCAGCATCTTTTTTTGTTGTTTTTGGGCCACACTCAGTGGTACTCAGGGGTTACTGCAGGCAGGCTCTGCTCATAAATCACTCTTGGCAGGCTCTGGGAACCAGATGGAATGCTGGGGATCTAACCAGTGTTGGCTACTTGCAAGGCTAACACCCTCCCCACTGTGCTATTGCTCTGATTCCCAGCATTCTCTTTTCTGTGTCACTGTTATGTAAAATTAAAATAGTTTTTGTACTATGTGTTTAAAATATGAGTGGGTGACAAGTGGAAGTGGTTAATTACTCTTGATGCTTTGCCTAAAATAATAGTTTTAATAAAGATAAACTCATTTAGATTTGTAGACTGTCTCTTGTAGTCCTTGTACTTAAAACTTGCCAACTGTGAAGGAAAGAAAAAAAATCTTAAAATGTGTTTGGAGTGGCAGAACACAATCCAAATACTGCAGTGTAAGGATTGTGTGTGTGTGTGTGTGTGTGTGTGTGTGTGTGTGAGAACACAATCCAAATACTGTAGTGTAAGGCATTTTTTGGGGGTTGGGTGTGTGTGTGTGTGTGTGGAGTGGCATAACAATCCAAATACTGCAGTGTAAGGTGTTTGTGTGTGTGTGTGAGAACACAATCCAAATACTGTAGTATAAGGCATTTTTTTGGGCGTGTGTGTGTTCCCACATCCAGCAGCGTTTAAGGTTTACTCCTGGCTCTGTGTTCTGAAATTGTGGGTGTGGGTGTGGCTGTGTGTGTGTCATCTAGGGGTTACTCCTGGCTCTGTGTTCAGAAATTGCTCCTGGCAGGCTCGGAGGACCGTATGGGATGCCAGCGATTGAACCCCGGGGTTCTTTCCAGGTCAGCCATGTGCAAGGCAAATGCCTCACCACTGTGCTATCGCTCCCGCCTAGTGTAAAGTGTTCTAGGAGATTTTTGTATTTTTTATTCTGTACTGCTTTAAAACTCTTGCTCCATTTTAGCATTCAAAATTTCAGAAAGTACCTTCAAAAGATTTCCCCAGCTCTGGAGTTGGTGGTGCAGGATGTAAGGTGTGCCTTGTGTGCACTAGCCTGGGACAGACTGCAGTTCGATCCCCCGGCGTGCCATATGGTCCCCCAAGCCAGGAGTGATTCCTGAGCACATAGTCAGGAGTAACCCCTGAGCGTCACTGGTGTGTCCCAAAAACAAAAAAAGAAAGAGAAAAACGGGGGCCGGGCGGTGGCGCTAGAGGTAAGTTGCCTGCCTTGCCTGCGCTAGCCTAGGACGGACCGCGGTTAGATCCCCCGGTGTCCCATATGGTCCCCCAAGCCAGGAGCGACTTCTGAGTGCATAGCCAGGAGTAACCCCTGAGCGTCACCGGGTGTGGCCCAAAAACCGAAAGAAAAAAAAAAAAAAAAAAAGAAAGAGAAAAACACATTTCCCCAGGAAAACCTATTCTCTCATGTCATTTACCTTGTCACCAAGAATTGTTTAAATATTATAATTTTTTATTGAATTGTTGTATGACTGACTATAATACTATAATATTGAAATAATTTTGAAAATACAGACTTTTGTTATTTTTATGTGAATGAGTATGATTTAAGTTTATAGCAATTTAGGACTTTAGATTCTGAATCTTACGAGTTTGACCAAGAATGCAAAGTAGTAGATATTTGCTCCTGAATTTCATTTTACCTTTTTGAATAGCTTGAAAGAGTCTCGTAATTGGAAGCTCTTTAGATCAAATTTTAGATTCTTAGTATATTAGTAAGAAAAAAAAAATCTAAAATCTAACGAATTCTATGCTTTACGTGAGGATTGGGACTAATTGGGACAGAAGAGCTTAAACCTTGATTACTCTTACCTGATTTCTGTTTTTTTTTCAGTAAAATGCTGTTTTTGTGATTTTTGTCTCCTTACCACCGTTTGGAGGGAAATGGTGCAGGAGATAGTGGGATCACACCTGACAGTACACAGGGCAGGTTTTGTCTCTTTGGTTAGTCTCAGGGGACCATATATGGTACTGGATATTTAAATTGAGACCATTGCACCCATATGCACGGCAAAAATGCCTGCTAAGATATACTGTCGTCAGCCCTACCTTGTTATATAAAGGTGTTCATAGTGATACAGTGTTTTGAATAATGGCATCAAAGCATTTAAGTACAGCAGCATTGAATGCTTTAAGTTTAAAACTTTCTTTTTTGGGGGGAGGGGATCACACCAGGGGTTACTCCTGGCTCTATGCTCAGAAATTGCTCCTGGCAGGCTCGGGGACCATGTGGGATGCCGGGATTCGAACCACCATCCTTGCAAACTGCAAGGCAAACACCCTACCTCCATGCTCTCTCTCTGGCCCCAGCTTAAACATTTTTATACATAATAATCTAGTTGATTCTCACGAAAACTTGCTGAGTATGTAATATTTGGGTTTTTTGTTTGTTTTTTGTTTTTGGCCTTTTGGGATTATTAAAGCTCTATTCAGTACATAGACTTAACTTAATGGCAGGTGAGCTCTTAACTTTTGAGAGTTTGTTTTTTCATGTGTGTCAGTTGTTTCTGCACAAACCATTATTAAGAAGGATGTAAAGGAGGGCTTGAAACACTTCATTTTTCAAGAGTCTTAACTCTTCCACATTAGAATGGTGTATTTGAACCACCATCCTTCTGCATGCAAGGCAAACAAACGCCTTACCTCCATGCTATCTCTCCGACCCCAGAGTACATGAATTTTTGTTAACAATTTTAGATATTTTTGAAGGAAGGGCACACCAGACAGTTCTCATGGGTTTATTCCTGACTCTGTACTCAGGAATTACTTCTGGTGGTGCACAGGAACTAAATTGGATTGGGGTGTTAAAACCCAGGTTGCCCTAGTGCAAGAAAGGCAAGTACCCTAACAGTATGCTATCATTTTGGCAAGATTAGTAGTTTTAATTTAAAAATGTCACAAAGCAATGGACTACAGAAAAGCACAGAAGGAAAACATATCTTCCAAAGACAAATTTTTATTGTTTTGATCTTTGTCTTTAAAATACAAATTAGCATGTATTTAATTATACTCTAAATTTTGAATCTTGGCACATATACTCACTTTTTTTTTTCATTTTCTTTTGGTATTTGTATACAAATTGACCAAATGCTTTACTCAATCATTATATAATGTTTTCTTTAACCTTGTAGTTTATGTTTAAATGTAATGTTTCAATGTTTGCATTTTAGGTATCTCTTAAAGATAAGTTTTCTGGAATAAAGTGGATTGATCAAAAGAAAGTTTTTAAAAAATTTTTGAATTTTATTTTTTCAGTTTTTGGGCCACACTCAGTGGCGCTCAGGGGTTACTCCTGGCTTGGGGGGACCATATGGGACGCCGGGGGATCGAACCCAGGTCTGTCCTAGGCTAGCGTGTGCCACCACTCCTGCCCCGCTTTTTGATTTTTGTTTTGGTGCTAGAAATCCCTCATCTGAAGTATACGTGCTACTACTGCTGACTATGTATTCAGGCATGGTACCGAGAAGTTAGTTATGATCAACTTGTTTCAGTAAATTTTTTTCCAGTTTACTTAACCATTTCCAGGAAGAAAAATAAGTTTTTCTCATTTTTTAAAACACATTTTTGCATTTTTCTACTAAATTTGATTAGGTAGAAAAATCACACTAATACTATTATTGGTGTTTTTGTAACATTACATTTAAATATTTAAGAAATAGGTGTAAGTAAGGTGTGTGAGTTTTGAGTGAGAGTACTTTTTCTCATAGCCTTTTTTTTTGCCTTCAGGTCTGAGGTCAGAGTCTATTCCATTTTGATTTAACCTTTGTGCATGGCATTAAAAAGAGATCTGAATTAGGTTGGCGGTTTTGTGTGTTTGTGTGTGTGTGTGTGCGTGCAATCGTGCGTGTAGCTGAGCAGTTGATGGACTTGAATGCTTTTTTTCTTGTAAAGTTCAAGTAGTGCCTTATATGTCTTAATAGGTGTCCGGAGAATACTTTCTCTCCCCCCCCCCCCTTGGTTATTTTTTGTTTGTTTGTTTTTGGGTCACACCTAGAGGCACTCGGGTTACTCCTGGGTCTGCGCTAAGAAGTTTTTGACAGGCTTTGGGGAGGGGGCAATTTGGGAATTGAACCAGAGTCCCTCCAGTGTTGGCTGCATGCAGGGCAAACATCCTACTGCTGCTTCGCGCCCTCCCCTCCCCCCCTTTTGGAGTGGAGAATAGTTTGTGTGAATGTACTAAGGTTTGTGTGAGTTATTAATCTTCCATTTCACCGCTGTGAAGAACTGATTTTATCCATTCATATTTTGTATGCTAGTTACTCTTCTTAAAACAGTAATCCTCTTAGGAAATAATTTCTCCCAGTTCTTCAGTTAGTCATTTTGAACTGATCATATTGAAGAGAGTTTAATCATTCCTGCTAATCATGATAGGTAATCTATGGTCTCATCTTCATTAATTCTTTGTGTTTGGGGCCACACCTGGCTAGTAATAGGTCGGTACCATTTGTGGAGGTTGTCACTCTTGGAGGTGTTTGTGGGACTATCACTGCCAAGAATTCAAAACGTGCAATGCCAACTTGCCATCTAGTTGAACTGTCTCTCTGATTCATGCATGCTGTTTTATATAGCTTTCTTTTCATTGTAGAGTGAAGAATCTTTTTTTTTTTTTTGATGTAATACCAACTTAGATTGTATCATCCACTTGCAGGAATATCAAGCTAGTAAGTAGCATCATGCTAGAAAGTAGTTATAACATGAGCGTTGAATTACCGTTGTCACGAGTAATTCCAACTCAGTAGGGCACATTGGGCACATTAGAGGCAGGCAAGAAGTAGTTTATGTGGTGATTTTGTTACTTTTTTTTTTTTTTTTTTTTTTTTTGGTTTTTGGGCCACACCCGACGGTGCTCAGGGGTTACTCCTGGCTGTCTGCTCAGAAATAGCTCCTGGCAGGCACGGGGGACCATATGGGACACCGGGATTCGAACCAACCACCTTTGGTCTTGGATCGGCTGCTTGTAAGGCAAACGCCACTGTGCTATCTCTCCGGGCCCAATTTTGTTACTTTTAAGACAGAAGATGCAGTCTTAAGTATGTGTCAGCTCTGTAGGTTCTGCTTGTATTAATAGCTTCTAGAGTTTTAATTTTTTTTTTTTTTTTTTTTGTATTTTTTTTTGTTTTTTGTTTTTTGTTTTTGGGCCACACCCGGCAACGCTCAGGGGTTACTCCTGGCTATGTGCTCAGAAGTTGCTCCTGGCTTGGGGGACCATATGGGACACCGGGGGATCGAACCTCGGTCCATCCAAGGCTAGCGCAGGCAAGGCAGGCACCTTACCTTTAGCGCCACCGCCCGGCCCCACATTTGTATTTTTTTTAATGTTACTTTGATTACTTTGCTAATAATGGATAGGTTTTAGTGTGAGGTCGATTTAAGCAAATAGGCCATTTTATGCACAGAAATCACCCCCTTTTTTCCAAAGTAGTTCATAGTAAGGTAATTGAATCAGAAGAGTTAAATAGAGCACAGCAGATTATATAATGCTAAGTAACAAACAGCCATCTTCAGATACTTAGGTACCCATTACAGGAGCAAGAGGTTGTAGGGACATATTTTATCCTTTTTTTTTTTTTTTTTTGAGCCTCACCCCATGGTACTTCGAGTTTACTCCTGGCTCTTCACTCAGGAATTACTTCTAGCTGTGCCTGGGGAGCAAATAGGGTTTCTGGGGATTGAAACGGGGTCTGCTGTGTGCAAGACAAGTGTCATAATAGCTGCACTATGTCTCTGGCCCTGGGTTTTCTGGGGGGTGAGCACCACACCTATGACACTTGGGTTATTTCTGGCTCTATGCTTAGAAATCGTTCCTGTCTCGGGGGACAATATGGGATGTTGGGGATTGAACCCGAGTCTGTCCTGTGTCAGCTGTGTGCAGAGCCAATAGCCCCATGGCCCTGGAATTTTTATTCTCATTTGTGTATATATATATATATATATAATCAGATAAATTCTATGTAGATTGGAGTATGTTTGAACTTGTATTCTCTTCATTCTCTTACCCAGTAGCTATTTAGTTGCTTTTTTAGTTTCATTTCTTTTTAAATCAGGGGTCTCAGACTTGCGGCCCTTCGTACAACATTTTGTGGCCCTGCCCTAGAGGAATCTTTTTTTTTTGTTTTGTTTTGTTTTGTTTTGTTTTGTTTTGTTTTGTTTTAGTTGTTTGGGTCACATCCCCCAATGTTCAAAGCTTACTACTGACGTTGCACTCAAGGATCACCCCGACTTTGCCTCCTGCGGCCCCCAGGTAAATTGAGTTGAGACCCCTGTTAAATCCTTTTGTACTTGGTTCAGTCAGATGGACATACAGGTTCCATCAACTTTTGTAGGGGAGAATATTTTTGGGTTTTGGGAGGGCTTTCCTCAGTGCTGATAGGAGTAACAGCTATGTCCCATGTGTAAGAAATGCCTTGCGGGCCGGAGAGATAGCATGGAGGTAAGGCGTTTGCCTTTCATGCAGGAGGTCATCGGTTCGAATCCCGGCGCCCCATATGGTCCCCTGTGCCTGCCAGGAGCAATTTCTGAGCCTGGAGCCAGGAATAACCCCTGAGCACTGCCAGGTGTGACCCCAAAAAAAAAGAAATGCCTTGCAGCACTTAAGATTGATATCAGCAGGGTGGAGAAAAAAAAGACTTGATTTCAGGGCCCTGTGCTTGCCACACTTGGGTCCCAAGTCCTTTGAAACATCTCCCCCACCTTGGAGGTAGAGAATATCAAGGGGGGGGGGGGGAGAGTTGGTGTGATAGGAAAGTAACTTAATTGTTCACACAAGTATTTGAAAACACAATTTTTTTGATCAATGAGTGTTGTGTGCTGAGGATTGAATCTAGCATTTTACAAGTGTACAGCATGGAAGGACAACTGAATCATTTCTTTCTTTCCCTCCCTCTCTGGCTCCCCCCTTCTTTCTCTTCCTCCCTCTCCCCCTTCCTCTCTCTTTTCCTCCCTTCTCAGGAATCACTCCTCAGGGGACTAACTATATGGGATGCTAGGGATTGAACCCAGGGTGGCCTCTTGCCAGGCAAATGCCCTATTGGTTATGCTATTGCTCAGGCCCCCATCTTTTAATTTCTTAATCTCTTGATTTCTTAGTCAAAATCACTTTTAAAAACAGTTCTTGCTAGTAACTCTTTCCTTTGAACCATGGTGAATCATCTTATTCCAGATACACTTTGAGTTTTAGCTACAGAACCAAGCATGCACTTAAACTTTTTTGTTTGTTTTTGGTTTTGGGCCACACCAGGAGGTGCTCAGGGCTTTCTCCTGGTTCTGTGCTCAGGTATCAAACCCGGGTAGGCGGTGGGCTTACTCTACTATTTTCTGGTTTCCTACACTTCCCTTTTTAGTGCTATCTAAAATGCTGAGAAAGCTAGCCTGTCCCATTTGGCCTAGGGAGAGGGAAAGGATTTACCAGGGTTGTGATGACAATGGCCTTGTGTTCTTCAACTGAGCAGCCACACAAGCTACTTTAAAGTTGTGCACGTTAGACTCTTAGCAGTAACTTTTGTTCTTTTATGAAAAGGCAATAATTTAGATCTTTTATATTTTGCTTTGTATTTCTTGTTTTAATCACCAGATGTGAACCTTTTGTCTAAAATATCATAAGCGTATTAGAAACTGAGTTATTTCATCTCATTCACTTTGATTCTTTTCCTCCATATTGAGGGATCTGGTATTTCATTTAGTTTTATGGAGAGTGGGGATGTACACCCTAGTGATACTCAGGATGAGTTACTTAAGAATCTGCTGAGCTTTGCTCCATATATAGAGAACCATATATGGTATTCTGGGATCTTCATCATATAATATACAAATACTTTGGTCATTCAACATCAGGTTTGCACATCACATAAAATTTTTTTAAGTTGTAGAAAAAGTAAAAGACATTTGGACTTCATTTCAAGAGATTAAACGAAATCACATTTTTTCTTTCATCCCATAGATACCATAATTTTCATACCATGACAGTTGCCCCCCCCCCCCCCCAAATGGGGGAAAATGTCTCTTCACCTTATGGAGCGAATGCCGTCTGGAGCTGAAGCCTGAGTGCAGGGGACTTTTTATTATAATATATATAAATATATATAAAAACAAAAAAAGTATTAAATTATTTTTTCTGATGTAAAAAAAAGTTAGGTAAATGTGTTTAAGCAGCTGTGGACTGACACAGCCTCAGCAGACTGGTGGTTGTTCCCAGCTTGGGGTATCCTGACCTCTCTTATTTTCCTTATCTAAAAACTCTGTGTCTTAGGGTCAGGTTCATCTTATATGAGTGAGAGAGAAGTAGAATGTCCGTCTCAAATACAGGCAGGGGTTGGGGGGGGGCATTGGTGGTGGGAATGTTGCACTGGTGAAGGTTTTTTTTTTTTTTATGACTGAAACCCAACTATAATCATGCTTGTAATTGTGGTGCTTAAGTAAAGATTTTATACCAAAATATGCATGTCTGCTGATTTCCTATACATTTTTGGAAGTTTTAATGTGTTCAGAAGCTATGCAAAGCAA
Source organism: Suncus etruscus (assembly GCF_024139225.1). Lineage (NCBI taxonomy): Eukaryota > Metazoa > Chordata > Mammalia > Eulipotyphla > Soricidae > Suncus > Suncus etruscus. Next base: position 20,794,482 of record NC_064849.1, read on the forward strand.
ATCTAAATTGTACATATGTCATTTGTAGGTATTCATGGACAAATTTCAAGTGATTGATAAGGTCTTGTGGAGAACATGGAGTTTTATGTGGTATAGGGATTGAATTGGCATTTAAAGCAAAAGCCTTAACTATCTCTCCAGCTCCAGGAACTGATACCTTATCACTGGTATCAGTGTATGTGGCTTGGGACAGTCTTCTATTATATCCCATTATCTATTTCTTCTTTTTTTTTCTTTTTGTTTGTTTTTGAACCATACCCTGTGACACTCGGTTATTCCTGGCTATGCACTCAGAAATCACTACTGGCTTGGGGGACCATATGGGACACTAGGGGATCGAACTGAAGTCTGTCCTAGGTTAGCGCGTGCAAAGTACGCCTGTGCTACTGCTTCAGCCCCCCATTACCTATTTCTTGGAGTTACTTGTTTTTGGGTAAAATCTGCTATTTGGTTCTCTGGTTCTTTATGCAGGAATTGAGCCCTATTCAAGGGGAGTGCAAGGCAAGTGCCCTGCCAGCTGTCCTCTATTTTTTTTAGTCTGATACCTTTTCCCACTCTTCATTGTTGGGCCACAATCTATATAGTGTTCAGGACTCAAATCCTGGCTTTGCACTCAGTGATCACTCCTGGAGGGTGTGGGGCAGAGTGCTAGGGATCAAATTTGGGTCTTTTATGTGCATGTTGTGTGCCTTACCTACTATAATATTCTCTCCAGTCCGCAGCACATCTTTTTTCTTGTCAACACCTGCTAAATGGCCAGCAGCATGCTCTTTTGTTCTCAACATGTTTTCATAATATTTTTTAGTACAGTAGATTCTGATATTTTAAAACATTGCTTTTAAGATAGAGTGTTCTTTTGTTGTTGTTTTGCTTGTTTTGTTTTGGTTTGATTTTGGGCCACACCCAGCAGTGTTCAGGGGTTACTTCTGGGTCTGCATTCCGAAATCATTCCTGATAGGCTCACAGGACCGTATGGGATGCTGGAAATCGAAGCATCATTAGCTGCTTGCTAGGCAAACATCCTACCCACTGTGCTAATGCTCTGGCTCCAGATAGAGTTCTTTAATACCTCAGGGAGGGTTTAAAAACACCCCCACCAATTTTTTTTTATAGCTTATAAAATGACTGAAATAGAAATTCCACCTTGATAACTGAAAATGAGTGACTAATTACATATACGGGAGTGGGGATTTACTTTTGGCTCTGCGCTTAGAGATACTCAAAGCAGGCTCAGGGGACTATAGGGAGCTGAGAATTCAGCTTGGGTTAGCAGTGTGCAGGCAAGCATATTACCTACTGTCCTGTCTGTCTGGCCTCTAAAATATGTATTGTATAGTATTGTAAATAAATCATTGAGTTTTTAAGAGATAAACCCATAATGATTAAAACATAGAAGTAGAAAAATTTATATCTGCAATATAAGTTGGAGTTGTAATTAAGCCTTAAATTATTTACATTTATTAATGTGTGCATGAATGAGTGATGTGTATGTCTCAGAAAACCAATTTCAAACGATTCAAAATCTGTAGCACAAGAAATTAATTCCTTGCAATTAGTCATTGTCTTTGTTTTCAGTCTTTAATTCTCTTGAGGGTTTTACTAAATGATGGCAATAGTAAATTTAACTATCTAGAAAAGTAGCTCATTGTAATTTACCTAACAGTCAACAATAAGCATTTGAGACTTGCATTCAAAGTTGATCTGGAAATTACATTGTTCTAGTACGACCAGTAAAACAGAGTTACTTAAACCGCATCCCCTAGGTAATTAGGGAAGTGATGCCAATTTGATTTGGAAATAGTATTGTCTCATAAGATGCAGTTATTATATTATTATATTATGTTATTTCCATTGCAGTTATTAATATATACTTACATCGGAACAGATCTTATCAAGAGGGAAATTTGGTAATCAATAAAATGAAATTTTTCTATTATATGAAAAACCTGAAAATTGTGCAAAAATGACTTAAAGAAATAAAGTGCTTCTCTCAGAACCACCACGCTTTGTACTCCGTACTGAATATAAACATTTGGTAATCTCGCAAAGTTTACTCCTGGGCTGGGGAGATATAGTACAGGGGTTAGTTGAAGTGTTTGCCTGCATGGGTCTCTGCTTCCAACTCCTAAGTGCCACCAGGATTAAGTCCTGAGCACCTCTAGGTGTGAACCAACCTCTCCTCCCCAAATTTACTCATATTTGTAAGAAGTCTCCTTTAGATTGTGTCTATAATTCTTTGCACCTGTAGTTAAAAGATAATACCTTAAAATATTATTCCTTACTTGAGAAGGTATACAGAGTAAAGTCTAGGAATGGCCCAGTTATGATTATTGATACAAATGCTAGTGCATATTTAATTAATGAAATAGATTTTTTTTATTAGGACTGACATTATGAAATAACAGTTCTTTTTTTTTTTTTTTGGGTCACACCTGGCAATGTTCAGGGGTTATTCCTGGCTCTATGCTCAGAAATCACCCTCCAGCAGGCTCGGGATTTGAACCAGTGACCTTTGCATATAAGGCCTTACCGCTGTGCTGTCTCTCTGGCCCCGAAATAACAGTTCTCATCTTTGTGTCTGATTTTATTTTTTACCATCGACCCAGTTATTTTTAGTGAGTGATTTTTGCAGAATATACGTTTTTGAGTGCTTTCTCTTCTTAAGTTTTTGGTTTGGGGCCATACCCAGCAGTGCTCAAGGGTTTCTGGTTCTGCATTCAGAAATTACTACTGGTGGGCAATGGAGATCGGATACAGATTGCAAGGCAAATTATCCTACCCACTGTACTATCTCTCTGGCTCCCTCTCTAAATTAAGTATATTTAAAAACTTTTTTTTTTTTTAGGAATACCTATAGAACAGTGGTCTCAAACTCAATTGACATGGGGGCCGCAGGAGGCAAAGTCGGGGTGATCCTTGAGTGCAAATTCAGTAGTAAGCCTTGAACATTGGGGGTGTGACCCAAAGAACTCAAACAAAACAAAACAAAAAATGATTCCTCTAGGGCAGGGCCACAATATGTTGTACGGAGGGCCGCAAACGGCCTGCGGGCCGTGAGTTTGAGACCCCTGCTATAAAATGATAAGGAAACTGATTACCCACTCACTTTTAGGCTATTGCTGAATGGGCACATTCTGGTGTTATTTAAGAGATTGTTATTAACTCTACTGTATTTTTCTTGCAAATTTAATTTATGGTGAATATAAGTTTTACTAGGCCTTTGCTTTTAAACAAAAAAAGTGCATAAAGGTCTGCTGGATGAGGAAGAAGTAGGTAAAATGATTATATGGAGACCTAGGCTTATAGAGTGCTAATTTGCTATATTCTGAGTATTATTAATGTTTGGAATAATAAAATAGAACCCCACTTGGGAGGCCTTATTATTAGCTTATGGTACCAACTAGTTGTCTATTTTTTGTGGGAATCCACAGGTTGGGAAACTTCAACCCATGTGCCAAGTGTACCCTGCGTAATTTTTGAGATACAAATTTTACTGGAACATAGTCATGCCTGTTTGTTTAAATATTGTGATATATATAGTCTGACCCACGTTTTTATCCTTTACTAGTTTTTTTGAAAATCTATTGTAATCACGATTTTACATTGAACATTTATTTCTTTTTAGGTTTTGGCCCACTTCAGTCCTCCCCACTCAGCGCAGTGGGGAGTAGTTTGTTGGGGAGGGGGACCATGTTGTGCACAACCTAACTTGGACTTCCTGTATGCAACACTTGCACTCAGTCCATTGAATTTAAACCCCAGCCCTAAATGTCAGTATGATATAGTTATATTTCAGCTAAGTTGTAAACCTCAACTTCTAAAATGCTGTTTTGTGTGTGAGTGGGGGTGGGTGTGTGGGTGTGGGTGTGTGGTCTAATACTGAATTTAGTAGGGTTACTTACTAAAATTCTTCGTTTCATTGCAGCTATTAAGAAGTGAAAAAAGACAGGAGTAGATTTAGATGAATATAAATGGGAGTAAATTTAGTTCAGAGACCTATTTATTTGACTGATAAAGAGGAGGTCTGCTATTTGTTTAGGGGCATGTATCAATATTGAATCTCATCAGTTGTTTTCCCCCATTTTTTGAGACTTTACGACCTTTATTATTTAAAGAATGGTTTTTGGGGGGAGGTTTGAGTTTCAGGCCACATCCAGCTGAACTCGGGTTACTCCTGTTCTGTGTTCAGAAGTTGCTCCTGGCACGCTCTGGGGACCATATGGGATGCTGAGGATCCAACCCTAGACTGTCCCAGGTTGACCTTATGCAAGAAACGCCTTACCACTGTGCTATCGCTCCAGCTCCTATTATAAAGACATTTGGGGGCTGACATTTGAACATGTAACTAAAAAATAAAGTTGTTGAACAAAGTGAGAATAAGATTTTCTTTTACTATGATTTCAGAGTTAAACTCAAGGAATATAGTGTGGATTATTTTACTTTTATTTTCTCATTCAAGCATATCATAGTTAACAGTAATTTTACAGTAGAATAGCACTTATACCAGTCCTTTCACCAGTGTTTCAAGATCCTTCCATTATTATCCCATGGTTCCATCTACCTCTTCCCCTTCCCTAGGCTCTTAGTTTCAACAGTTCCCAATTGCAGTATGGTCTCAGTATGGAATATTTTAAATTTTATGATGAAATTTGTTCTTCAGTGATAATTCAGTCTGCTGTAGGTTAGTTTAAGAAAAATCAAAGCTAAGTGGGTAAAGTTTTGTTATTGGACCACACCTAACAGTGCTTAGGATTTAGTCTTGGCTCATTTCATACTTGGTAGGGCTCAGAACATAGGTGGCAGTGGTGATCAAACTTGGATTTGTTACATGTTCATGGCAAGCCTCCCTATCCACTGTATTATAGCTCTGGACAAAAGTTTTATTAAATTTAGCTTGACTCTGCAGAGAATATTATTTTTTCAAGGTGTGTTTTATCTTCATTTTTAAAATGATTAAAACTCATAAGATTAACATGGAGTATTTTTTAATAAGTTGATGTATAAGTTTTCAATAAATTGTAAAGGTTCAATAGGTTGAAAAGTACTCTTCTGTCATAGACTAAAACTTTATACATAAATTCAATATTACAACTCTTATTTATTCACTGAGAGACTTAATTTCTTTAAAGAACTATATAGTTCTTTTGGAAAAATAAGGCTATTGATGAGAAACTTTGGAACATCTTGAGGAGATGGGTAATACTTGTGTATGTTAAGAATTTTATGACACTCGGGCCTAGAGAGATAGCATAGCAGTGTTTGCCTTGCAAGCAGCCAATCCAGGACCAAAGATGGTTGGTTCGAATCCCGGTGTCCCATATGGTCCCCCGTGCCTGCCAGGAGCTATTTCTGAGCAGACAGCCAGGAGTCACCCCTGAGCACTGCCAGGTGTGCCCCCCCCCCAAAGAAAAAGAATTTTATGACACTCTAAACAAATTCAGATAGAAAACCTTTTTTTTTTTTTTTTCCAAATGAAAGTTTTAACTATTTAATTTTTTTTCCCTTTTGGGCCATACCTTGTGATGCTCAGGGATTATTCCTGGCTATGCACTCAGAAATTGCTCCTGGCTTGGGGGACCATATGAGACACTGGGGGGATCAAACCACAGTCCATCTTAGGTTAGCGCATGCACTGCAAACGCCCTACTGCTTGCACCACTGCTCCGGCCCCATACCATTTATTTTCTTTATTTAACAAAGTAACTTTGGTATATATTTTTTTTCATTACTTTAACACCATAGTTTACAAAGTTGTTCATAATATAGTTGTTCCTGACTTTCAGTGTTCCAAGACCAGTGTTTGTAATTCCAGTTACAGTGTTATAATCACTCCTGACCCCAGTTTGCCACTCATCCCCAACATTACCCTCTTGGCAGGCACATATACAAATTAAAACATAATTTTATATTGCTTATTACTACTAAATGGCTTATGGAATTACCTAAAAAGACAATAAAAGAAAATTTGTAAAAAATTGTCATGTTTACATGGGGTCATAATTTTCTGAAAGCTTACTAATCTGTTTGCTGCTAGTTGAACATACTGTGTTGTTTATTGCTCTTAGTTAGATTCTATTCTACTTTCCCATTTATCTACTGGGGTGTCAGTTTTGAAGAATTACACTACAACTCACTCCTGGAATTCCCAAGAGAACTGGGCCAGTGATCTTACATGTTAGCATCTGAGGGATGTGGATGTGGCTGCTGGGCAATATGTATGGACAGTTGGGTGGGGAGGAGGCTGCATGCCCCTACTGAGAGAAAACCTGTTTTCAGCCTGATGATTGGTATACCTCTTGAGTTTTAGTGCTTTGGCTTACATCTCTTTGAAAATTGATGGTGAATCTGAAGCTGTGCGGATGGCTCCAGATAAGGGGAGTCACAAGTTTAGCATTAATGAAACTTTATTGTTAGAATATCTCTTATGCCAGCTGAGAATATGTGGTGCTAGCTGAGTATAAGTGGCTTATGTTACAGTAATACACCAGCTTTTCTGTCTGTAGTTTTTTTATTGCCCAATTAAATTTCATATAATAGTTACTAGAAGTTTAACAAAACTTAACAATTAAATGTTCATCAAGGTTGATGTTAGAATAGTGCTGGCATAAGAATTTGATTCATTATAATAAATACAACCCTACTATGTATCAATTATAGAATTTTTTGACCCATAATGAGCTTGGAAGAAGTGGTAAATTTTCATTCCCTAGGACTTTGATCTTGGTATACATAATTATAATTAGTGCTTTGAATTCCTGATAAGTTCTTGATTTCATGTTTATTTACTAGTTAGTGCTTTTAATGATTCTTTTAATGAAATCAGATAATTGATTTTTATTTGTCTCTACCATTGAAAATGCTGACTCAAATTATAAAGTAGAAATCAGGATTCATTACCATAGTAGTGATCACAATTTGCCTCTTCTACAAACCTTGCTTTAGTTACAGTTTTAAAGTAATATTTAGGGGCACGAGAGATAGAACAGCAATAGGGCATTTGCCTTGCACAGGACGGGCCTGGGTTCGATTCCTGGCATCCCATACGGTCCCCAAGCTACCAGGAGAGACTTCTGAGCGCAGAGCCAGGAGTAACCCTTGAGCGCTGCTGGGTGTGGCTCCCCCCCCCCCAAAAAAAAAAAGAAAAAAAAGTAATATGTAGGTCAAATGTCTAGAATTGTTTTTTGTAGAAGGATCTTATATGCATTTAAACCTCTGAGAATCTATTAAAAATAATGTGCAGTTGGACAACTGTTAACCAAAAATTCTTAACTTGGGGACTAAGAGATAATACAGTGGCACACAGCCAACAGGGTTTGATCCCCCAGCATCCCATGTGATCCCCCTGAGCATCAGCAGGTTTTCTGAGTGCAGAGGCAGGATTGATCCCAAACACCACTGAGTGTGGCTCAACCTTCCCACATGGACGCTTCTTTCTTTTTTTCTTTCTTTCCCCATTCTTAACTCTTGGGACTGAGGGTATTTGGTTATAAGAGATTATTTGTTTTGCCGGATTATTTGATGGAAAAATACTTTTTAATTATGGAAATTTTTGGGGAAAGGGTAGGTTTAGTAATGAAGAATTGAGTAGCTTTTAAAAATTTAATTGAAAAGTATTTCACTTTCAGTATTCTATTTGCATCTCATTTTCCTGATAGATTTCTGTTTTGATTTTCTGCTGACAGGTCACATTTAGGGCAGGCAAAACATAAGGGATATAGCCCTCCTGAGAGTAGAAAATCTAATTCTAAGGCACCCAAAGTGCAGTCTAATACTACTACTGAACTGTCAAGGGGACACCTTTCTAAAAGGTAAATCTTCACATTGCTTATACATTTTCAAGGCACAATATTTGCATTTGAATCATTGCCTAATATTACAGTGTACCAGATTGTCCCAAAATGTTATGATAATGTGCTTTCCTTAAATTCTGAGTTTTAATTTTTAATTTTACGTTATACTTACTTTTGCAGTGATGTTCAATGCAACATGCCTCAAAGTGAATTTTTTTCTTTGTTTAGAAAGTTCCCCTATTACAGTTAGCAAATTATTATAGACACCTGCAATGCTATTTTACTGTTTCTCTTAATTTTTTATTGTAAGAGCTATTGGCCATTTTTTAAGATTTAATTAGTAAAGAGCCTTTGGAATGAAAACTATGGATGATATACTACATAAAATCTTACCATTTTATAAGTGTCCATGTAAATGTTCATTTAAAGCTTTGATAGATATTGTTTTTGTTACTAGAGTATTTTATATCCTAGTTTAAACCCATAAGCATTTGTTGTAATCATACTAGTTATTTTATGATTATTTTTGAGTGTTAGTTTCTGAAAGCTAGAGGTTAAGGAATTGATCCCCTGCCGTTTTTACCATCCCAAGAGTATGCCAGGTTTTAAAAAAATTTTATTATTTGCAATTTTGAATTATTTGGAAACCTAGGTTTATTTAGTACTGGATTTAATTAGGAAAATATGTTTTTTTAAAACATAAATTTGAGAAGTTAAATTAGACTACAGATTAAATGGTGTCAAGCTGGTCTGGTAGTAATTCTCTTTTTATCTAACCTCTTAGAAGCTGCAGTTCATCATCTGCTGTTATAGTTCCACAATCAGAGGATCCAGACAGAGCAAATACTTCAGAAAGACAAAAAACGGGGCAGGTGCCTAAGAAAGACAATTCTCGAGGAGTGAAACGCAGTGCTAGTCCCGACTACAACAGGACCAATTCTCCTAGCTCTGCTAAAAAACCCAAAGCACTTCAGCATACTGAATCTTCGTCAGAAACAAATAAGCCACATAATAAGTCAAAGAAGAGACATTTAGAACAAGAGCAACAACTGAGATCTGCACAATTGCCATCAACTAGCAAGGCTCATACTAGGAAGAGTGGGGCTGCTGGTAGTTCACGAAACCAGAAAAGAAAGAGGACAGAGAGTTCTTGTATAAAGAGTGGTTCTGTGTCTGAATCAACTGGTGCTGAAGAGAAACCTGCAAAACCTACCAAGCTGGCTTCAAAATCAGCCGCCTCAGCCAAAGCTGGGTGTAGCACCATCACTGATTCTTCTTCTACTGCCTCTACTTCCTCTTCATCTTCTACTGTAGCCTCGGCCTCCTCAACCGTACCACCAGGTGCCAGGGTGAAGCAAGGAAAAGACCAGAACAAAGCCAGGCGTTCACGTTCAGCGTCTAGTCCCAGTCCTAGAAGAAGTAGCAGGGAAAAGGAACAGAATAAAACTGGTGGCTCATCAAAGTTTGATTGGGCTGCTCGTTTCAGCCCTAAAGTTAGCCTTCCTAAAACAAAACTGTCTCTTCCAGGGTCTTCTAAGTCAGAGACATCAAAACCTGGACCTTCTGGATTACAGGCCAAATTAGCAAGTAAGTTTATGGGGTTGGGGGAATCTTTTTTTTTTTTTTTTATAAATTGAGGAGAATTTAATTCCTCTTGACTTAAGTTTATTAGTCCGTGTATACAGTATATAATTGATAGCATATTTCATACTTTGGGGGCAGGTAGAACTATCTTGTGATCTTTCACTGGCTTTGTCTTATCTTTACCCTTGTAGCATATGCTGTGGCGGGGGGAGGGTGCTTACATCCAAAGGTGTTCAGGGGTTACTCCTGACTCTGCTCTCAGAAGTTGCTCCTGGCAGGCTTGGGGGTCCATATGGGATGCTGGGATTTGAACCGTGGTCCGACCTGTGTTGGCCACCTGCAAGGCAAATACCCTACCCACCCTACCACCGTGCTATCACTCTGGCCCCATATGCTATTTCTTAATACCAGAATGGGTCATGCTAGTTACTTCATTGTTTGCAAACCTTTTCTAGGCTGTTGACCTTTGCAAGAGAGCTTGCTTTTTTCGAGTATAACACTTCTATATAGTATAGTTCTCTCTCCCTACCTCTCCTAATTCTGGTTTTGGGTTCTATTCCTGGTCCAGTGCTTTTGGCACCATGCACTGCTAGTGATTACTTTCAGAGGTTCCACATGCCAGAGAATGTGCTTCAGTCTTTGAAGCCATATACTCAGCCCTTGTACATTCTTGTTGCATGGAAACAATCGAGCTGAATTCCTAGAACATATATACTCAAGGGTAACTAATTTTTATTCACATATAATATTTAATGACCTTTATGGAATTCTCTTAAATATTACACACTACTTTGAGTATGAGGTAAATGAGATACAGTATTGGAACTCCTAAAGCTCAGCTCTGCATTAGAAAGACCTGCTGTTTGGGAGTAATAGTCCTTAAGCAAAGAGATAAACTAGATAAGAGAAGGATATTCCGTATTTGGGGATACTTGTGCTTCTGATTTCCCCTCACAGCAATCCCCAAGGATTTTAAGAAAGTGGGTCTTCAGTTCATTAGAACTGGTTTTTTATTTTCTTTAAGAGTACTACAGGGGCCAGCGTGATCATAGTATGGTAGGTAGGGTGATATAGCCTTGCATACATCGAATCATGATTTGATCCCTTACATCCCATATGGTCCCTTGAGTCCACCAGGAGTATTCTTGAGTGTAGAGCCAAGAATGACTCCTTCCTTCCTTCCTTCCTTCCTTCCTTCCTTCCTTCCTTCCTTCCTTCCTTCCTTCCTTCCTTCCTTCCTTCCTTCCTTCCTTCCTTCCTTCCTCCCTCCCTCCCTCCCTCCCTCCCTCCCTCCCTCCCTCCCTCCCTCCCTTCCTCCCTTCCTCCCTTTCTCTTTCCCTCCCTCCTTTCTTCCCTCCCTTCCTTTCTTTCTCTTTCCCTCCCTCCTTTCCTCCCTCCCTTCTTTCCTTCCTTTCCCTCCCTCCCTCCCTCCCCCTCCCTTCTTCCCTTCCTCCTACCCGGCAGTGTGCTCAGAAATCGTTCTTGGCAGGCTCGGGGGACCATATGAGATCCTGGGATTTGAACCACTGTCCTTCACGCAAGGCAAATGCCTTACCATCATCATTTCGGAGGTCCAGTGTGATGATAATGTGACCATTTTGTATGTGGCCAATCTGGGTTTTATCCCCTGCACTCTGGTCCCTTGAACACTATCATGTGTGATCCCTAATAATAGCTATGCCCCTCCCCCCAAAAAGCATTTTTATAATAGGATGCATAAGATTATGTAGAATGGATGAGCTAAAACTTAAGAGTGGCTTTTTAAAGTCAGGAAAGAATGTATTTTAATCGTAATCCAAAAAAAATAGTATTTTTGGTGTGTGGTGGGGTCACACCTGGCAGCGCTCAGGGGTTACTCCTGGTTCTATGCTCAGAAATCGCTCCTGGCAGGCACGGGGGGTGGGGGTGGGGGGGTACGACACACCTAAATGGGATGCCGGGATTTGAACCACCGACCTGCTGCATGAAAGGCAAACACCCTGTCTCCATGCTATCTCTGGCCCAATCGTGATTGATTTTAAATTTATAGTCATCACTTTAGCACTGTGAGAACTCAAACAGTGATAGGATTAGTATCAGTTCTTGATGATTTTATTAAAGAAAAAGTGAGGAATCCACAAGGAATTTTAGTTTTAAGTTTTGTTTTTTGGTGAGAGAGTACGTAATATAGAGCTGGAAATTCTGAGGGTTTTTTTGTTTTGTTGGGTCACACCTGGCAGCGCTCAGGGATTACTCCTGGCTCTATGCTCAGAAATCGCTCCTGGCAGGCTCAGGGAACCAAATGGGACGCCGGGATTTGAACCACCGTCCTTCTGCATGCAAGGCAAACGCCTTACCTCCATGCTATTCTCTGGCCCCGGAAATTCTGAGTTTTAAACAGACCATTTTACCTACAGGTGACTGGGAAAGTTTGTAACTTCAGCATATGTAATAAAATACAACTGTTCAAGAGGCAGGAGTGATAGGACGGAGGTAAGGCATTTTTGCCTTATTGACCTGGGTTCAATCCCCAGTATCTCATATGGTTGTCTGAGCACCACTAGGAGTTGATTTCTGAGCTAAGAGCCTGGAGTAACCCCTGAGCGCCACCTGGTGTTTGTTACTCAAAAACAAACAAAAACAACTTTTGAGAACTGCATTAACATGTGAGTAGGAGTTTGGCATTGTATAGTACTTAGTACATAGGATACATCATAGAATTTAGATAGCACAAATGATTGTTAGATTGTTAATTGTTAGAATAATTTAAACCACAATGTAAAATTTCTGCCGTTTCCTTATAGTTAGGAAGTTGAGTAATTTAATTGTAGTTACGGCAGCAACCTAATTACATCAGTTCTGTATGGTGCAGGTTATATCTTCTGTTCTTGGTAGGAAAATTAGGATTAGTGAATGATCTACTTATCACAGAACTGCTTATCTTTAACCCCACCAACTCTAGTTTGAATTTCTAACACCACATATGAGCCCCTCTCACTTCCTGGTGTGCTCTTAATTTTGTAAACTAGCTAAATGAGGGAAAGGAACCATTTTCAATTGTGTTGTGGTTTTTTTTGATTGGGGGAGGGTGATTTGGAGTCACACCCAGTAGAGCTGATTCCTGGTCTCAGGGATTACTGTAGGTGGGGCTGTAGAATCAAACTGGTGTCAGCTCTTTTCTCTCAGGCCCCTCTACAACTTTTTAAATTATGAGTGAATGTTCCAAAAACAAAAGCTTTTCACTAAGTTAAGATTTGTCAGTAAAATACTGTGATGCAAACTTTTTTTTAACTGTAGTCCTAACAATAATAATACTTTCTGAAAATGAGGTTTTTCAGGGGCAGTTTCTTGAGAGAACTCAATTTGTTGCAAAGTTAGAATTCTTGCAGAAAATTCTGCTAAAATCATTTTTCCACATGCTTTGTTTTTTTGTTATTTTTTTTTGTTTGTTTGTTTGTTTGTTTTTGGCCATAGTGAGCAATGGCAGTGATCAGGGATTACTCCTAGCAGGCTCAGGGAACTATAATGGGGTATTGGGAAATCGAACATGGAATGGCCATGTGAAAGGGAAATGCTATACCCACTTTATATATACCACTAGACCACTGGAGTGCTATAGCTCCACCACAATCTATTATGATATTGGGAGAGATCAGCAAAACATGGATAGTTAACTACTTTGGAAAATATGTTAATTAAGCCAAACAAGAAGACCTGTTATGATTAATTTTTGACCTGAGTCACTCCTGGCAGGACTCGGGAGACCATATGCATGCTGGGAATCGAACTCCAGTCAGTTGTGTGCCAACTGTTAACCTCTCCACTACGTCTCACAGTGTTATATTTTGGCACCTGTCAATAGAATAACAAGTTCCTAGTGAGGAACTAGGACTGGCAGGAGGAACTAGTTAGTTACTTCTGATTGGCTTCCTGAAGCCTTACTGCTTGCCAGCTGCAGTTGATCAAAATAGCTCTAGGACAGAGGTCATCCCGTGTCAATAGTTTTTTACAATCCTCCAGAAAGGATCATGTTCTGTGACAGTATTTAAAGTATTAGGGAAATATTCTTGTCTGATATTAAAGCATGTGTGCGTTCTTCTGGTTCATATAGCATAAATATAAAACCAGTGAAATAACCTAAGGGTACACTTCAATGGCAAAAAAGTGTATAACATTTGAATATTATATTAACTATTAGGATATAATTTTACACCAATATGTGTTGGAGATGTGTTTCATTGTTAGAATTGTTCAGTGGTAGAATAGTTCAATGGTTTAGTCTTGTATCAGTGAGACTGGGTTCAATCTTAGTCACCATAAAAAATACAGCTAAAAAATTTAATTTTAGAATAAATGAACTAGTTCCTTTGAAGTTCATTTTTTCTAAATAGTAGAAAGTGATGGTTTGCACAGAAATACAAGAAAGGGATCAGAACCTGATTATTTGTGGGACTTACAGAGTAAAATGTAAAGTTTTATTTCTAGTCATCTGTGTATTTGTAGGCCTAGTTTCTTCTCCATTATTTAAAAGTAGCATCACATGCGCATAATTAACATAGTTCGGGATAGTTCCAAGCTTATTTCCCTATTTTCGTTGAACATTCTCTGGTGGGTTGGATGTACTATGTAGATGCCAAGTTCTGGAAAGACTCTTGTGCTTAGATTAGGATTTAGGTGACACAGTGCTTTGTATGGAGAGTGGAAAAAGAATTGAATTGTGGTACTGGTGAGAAAATGCAGGGATTAAGGCTATCCTGCATTGATTTACCAGCTCAGTATGGTTCCCAGAGAGTGGATTTGAATATGTCCCTTAGCGTCCCCTCCACCCCCCCAGAACCTGAGTAACACTTTGGCTGTGTTGGCTGGGAATCACCAATAAATGAGTTGAAATGGAGAGAAGAATTTAAAACTTAAGCCTTGATTTTACCTAGTTGTACCCAATTGGTCTTAAATAATAATCTTCTTTTTACCCCTCTGAAAAGTTAGACAAGGAGTGTAAAAAGAAAAGAATCGTGTTTAATTTTCTATATTATAAAATCTGACAATTTAAACTGAGCTGCAACATAAATAAAGTTAAACAAATAAACAGACCTCTTTGTTAAGACACTTCTGGGCTGGATAGAGCTCTGATGTACTAAATCACTCTGGCCCAAACCTCTTCTTTATTATGTGTAGCTTTCATAAAGTTTTTCTTGGCCCTGGGATAGCATAGGAGCTGGGCATTTATTTGCTTTGCTTATTGGAGGCCAGGTTCACATGGTGCACAGAACCAAGGGAAACCTATGAGCACTCCTGGGTTTGACCTCCAAACCAGCAATGAAAAACAGACATCAAAACTCAGCGAATTTTTGCTGTTGATATGCAGTTTAAAGTCATTATGTAAAGTTCATTATAAAACATTGATCTTCTGACACATTGCTCTTACCAACACTTTTGTTTTAGATTTCAAATAGACAGACTTTATATATTTGCGGTGTATGCACATATACTTGTGTATTTCATTTTGAGCAGTGTACATGCCCTTACACTCACCCACCAAATGCATACCTTGTATGCTGCTTATTTTCCTAGTTAGTTGTGATCAGTGTCCAGTGATTTATGAAAACTTCAGGCTGTTTGCACTGAGCCAAGTAGAAATGTGTACTGCAATGAACATTTTATCTGAATTGAACAGTTATTTTTCTATGAACCTGTCAACACCAAATGTTTACCAATGGTCTGTTTTTTTCTCAGTCTGTTTCAACTGTTCCAACATCTTGAAGTCAGGAGGCCCTTGATTAGCTGTTCTTTTATCCCTGGTTACATTACCTTTTCTTCCATTTTCTAATAAGTTACTTTTTTGAAGATCCCAACTAGACTTTTGATAAAGCTTCCACTTGCTTTCCAAGAAGTGTTTTATCACTCAAAAAAAAAAAAAAAAGCTTATTCAGATTATAAATATCTGAAAATATGCTACATTCACACTTGGTTAGATTGTTTCTAGAGCTCTGAGTTGGAAATAATTTTCCTTTAGAATTAGGAAGAATTGCATTCTCTTGCATTTCCCTTTAGAATTGGGAAGAATTGTGTTAGAATCAGACCCATTCTAACATGTGACCTGTTGTTCTCTTGGAAACTGTATGTCTTACGTGATTTAGAAATACCTTTGATTTTCATAGTTGTGGTTTCATAGTTCCTTTTTTAAGGAACCACCAACTCTGATTTCTCATGCGCTTTCTCAAGATTCAGGCCTTAAAAGTTTGATGATAGCAGATAATCATCAGTTTTAATCATTTTTTTCCTTTCTTGGTCTCTCATATTTTGCATTGTCTTTTTGGAATTATTTGAAATTTGCTTTTATTTCTGTAGGTATCTTCATCAACTTCAAACCTTAAGGAATTTTTCTACCTCTTTTATTTATTTTTGAAGTTTTATTTTGAGGGGGCAATAATAGTGCAACTATTAGGGCACTTGCCTTACACACAGCTGGCCCAGACCCAACCTCCAGCATCCCTTAAGCTCTGCCAGGAATGATTCTTGAGTGTAGAGTCAGAAGTAATCACCCCTGAGCATTGCTGGTTATAGCCTGACTTCTATTATGTGTGTGTGTGTGGGGTGTTGGTGGTGGTAGTGGTGGTGGTGGAGTAACCAAAAATCTCACTTATCTGTGAGGTTTGACTTAATTTCTCTGTCTGCTTAGGTAATACAAAACTTCGTCTATCATTATTTTTAGATCTTTTTCTTTGACTTGTAAAATTTCACAGGAAAGATTTTCCAGACTCTTGCCTAGAGATCACTTAACTGCCAGAGTTTTGGGGGAGCTAAGCAAGAGATTTCTAGCGGATTTATTTATGCATGGTTTTGGTGGTTTTAATGTCATTCAGATCAGTAAGTTGAGGATTTTTTTGTTTGCTTTGGGAGCACACCCTTTGGTGCTCTGGCTCAATGCTCAGGGGTCATTCCTGTTGATGCTTGGACCATATTGAATGACAGGTATCAGCATAGACATTGTCACCATCACTGAGTTCACAGGTATCATCATCACTGCTGTTCTCATACAAAGCACAGAATATTGTGGGTTACAGTTCAGTTCAGCCACCTACCTCCAGCAGATGGCAGAAGACAACTAGAGACTACTTGCATTTGATTTGGTGTGCGCTCACTGAATTAAATAACCTGTGTGACCTGAGTATAAGCTGAGTTCGGACTGAAAAAACTCGCCTTATATTCGAATATATACGGTATTTGATGCGTTTCCCCATCCCCTTTGTTTCATGGATGAACAAGCTGTTTTAAAAACTTTTTTTTTTGTTTCTGGGTGCTCAAGGGTTACTTCTTGCTCTGTGCTTACAAATTGCTCTTGGCAGGCTCAGGGGACCATATGGAATGCTGGAGATCGAACCAGAATCAGTCCTGGGTTGGCCCTGTGTGCCATGCAAACATCTTACCTGCTGTGCTATTGCTCCAGTCTTCTTACGGCTTTCTTTGAAACTGTCGTTTTGTTCTTTGGGTCACACCTGCCAGCGCTCAGGGGTTCCTCCTGGCTCTACACTCAGAAATCGCTCCTGGCAGGCTCAGGGGACCTTATGGGATGCCGGTATTCAAACCACCGTTCTTCTGCATGTGCAAGGCAAATACCTTACCTCCATGCTATCTCTCTGGCTCCATTGAAACTGTCTTGACTTAAAAATAAACTTATATTTAAGATAATTGCTTGAAGACTCATTTTTGTTGTTGTGGTTTTTGTTTTTGGATTACTTACTCCTGTCTCTACATCAGGAATTACTTATGATGCTGCTCAGGGAACTATGGGATGTTTGCATCTTAGCCTGGTTTGGGTACCTATAAGGCACATGCCCTACCCGCTGTACTATATCTAATATGTAAAGAGTTGCCTATTCTATGTGGTCTCTAGAGTCAAACCCAGGGCCTCACACATGTAATCTTCGTTTTGAAAATTAATTGTAGTCTTGTTTTGATTTGTATAGATAAAATGAATTGTGATTTATGGGATGCCTTCAGAACAAAACTATCACTAACATGCACTACACATTAACCTGTACCTGGCTATACCTAGCTCTGGATTTCTCTAGAAAGTACTAGAACTGAAACTCTTACATTGCAAAGCATGCATCCTACTCTGCTGAGCTAGCTATCTATTGCCTCCTTGTTTTTTTAAAACTTAATTAAAATTATTATTTTTTAAACTTTAACTGATTTTCAAACAACAGGTGAATTCTTAAGTCCTCTTTCTCTTTAAAGTTAATAGGTCAGTAATCAGTTTTCTATAAATGGTCAGTCTTTTAGGCCTACGTTACCACATTCAATTTTTTTTGTTTTTTGGTGTTTTTTTTTTTTTTTTTTTTTTTTTTTGGGTCATACTCGGCAGCACTCGGGTTACTCCGGGTTCCACGCTCAGAAATAGCTCCTAGGAGGCTCGGGGGACCATTTGGGATGCCGGGATTGGAACCAATGACCTTTTGCATGAAAGGCAAATGCTTTACCTCCATGCTATCTCTCTGGCCCCGCCACATTAAATTTTTGTTAGATCATCCTTTATTGTAGTTATTAAAAGCATTCTTATCCATCACTTATTAAAAAATAATTTAAGTTAATATAAGTTACAAACATATTTGCAGTAGTTGGGTTTCAGTCATCAGCTGGATACCAGCTTTCATCAGTGTAATTTTCCCACCAACAATGGTCCCCATTTCCCTCCTGTCCCACCCCCTATCTTCAAGACAGGCATTCTATTTCTCATAATTGTCACCATAGTTTTTGGTACAGTTATTTCTCTTAACTGTACTCACCACTCTTTGTGGTAAGCTTCATATCATAGGCTGGTCCTTCAGCCCTTATCTCTATTGTCTCTGAGTATTACTACTATACTGTCTTTATTTTTTAAACCCTACACATGATTGAGACTATTTTGTGTTTATCTCTCTCCTCTGATTTATTTCACTCAGCATAATAATCTCCATGTTCATCCATGTATAGACAAATTTTATAATTTTATTTTTCCTAACTGCGTAGTATTCCATTGTTTAGATGTACTGCGATTTCTGTATACACTCATCTGTTGTCGGGCATCTGGGTTGTTTGCAGATTTTGGTATTGTAAATAGTACTGCAGTGAACATAGGTGTGCAGAGAGCATTATTGTATTTTTTTTTTTTTTTTGTGGTCCTAGGAAATATCCCTAGTAGTAGTACTGCTGGATCATACAGGAGTTCCATTTCCTGTTTTGTTTTGTTTTTGGGTCACACTCGGCAGTGCTCAGGGGTTACTCCAGGCTCTACGCTCAGAAATTGTTCCTGTCCGGCTCTGGGGACCATATGGGATGCCAGGATTCGAACCACTGTCCTTACCTCCATGCTATCTCTCCAGCCCCCCATTACCAGTTTTTTAATGAATATCCATATTCTCCAGAAAGGCTGAACTAGACAGCATTCCCACCAGCAGTGAATGAGAGTTCCTTTCTCCCCACATCCATACCAGCAGTGGTGATTCTTGTTCTTTGCAATGTGTACCCATATTTGGCGTGAGATGATATCTCATTTGCCACCTCTCTGAATATTAGTAATGTGAAGCATTTTTTCATGTACCTTTTGGCCATCTGTATTTTTCCTTTGAGGAAATGTCTGTTCATTTGTTCTCCCCATTTTCTGATTGAGTTAGTTGCTTTTTTCTTTTTCTTTTTCTTTTTTTTTTTTTTTTGTTTTTGGGTCACACCCAGCTGTGCTCAGGGGTTACACCTGGCTGTCTGCTCAGAAATAGCTCCTGGCAGGCACGGGGGACCATATGGGACACCGGGATTCGAACCAACCACCTTTGGTCCTGGGTCGGCTGCTTGCAAGGCAAACGCCGCTGTGCTATCTCTCCGGGCCCTGCTTTTTTCTTAAGTTCTGTCATGCCTTGCATATCTTAGATATTAGCCCCTTATTTGATAGGTATTGGGTGAATAGTTTCTCTCATTCCATGTGTGAACTTTATACCCTAGTTGTTATTTCCTTTGAATTGCAGAAGCAGAAGCTTCTCAATTTAATATAGTCCCATTTATCTCTGCTTCAATTTGTTTGGACAGTGGAGTTTCCTTCTTGAATATGTCTTTGATCTCCATGTAAGAGTGTTTAGCCTACATTTTCTTCTATATACTATATAGTTTCAGGTGTGATATCAAGCTCTTTAATCCATTTTCATATGACCTATGTGCATGGTGTTTGAGAGAGGTCTGAGTTTGCTATTTTGCTTGTGGCTGACCAGTTGTCTCAAAACCATTTGAGGCTTTACTTGATCCATTTTGCGTTTCTTGCCTCTTTATCAAAGATTAATGTGTCTGGAGGTCATTCTCTGAAAACTCAAGTCTATTCCAGTAATCTGAGGGTCTCTTTTTTCCAGGGCATACTGTTTTAATGAATATTGCTTTGTAGTACAATTTAAAGTTCAAGAAAGTGATGCCTCCCATCCTCCCATCTTATTTTTCCTAAGGGTAACTAGCTATTCTTGGGCATTTATTGTTCCAGATGAATTTCAGGAGTGTTTGATTCACCTATTTGAAATGTCATATGAGTATCCTTAAAGGGATTGCATTAAATCTGTATAATGCTTTGGGGAGAATTGCTATTTTAATGATGTTAATCCTTCCAATCTATGAACAGGGTATATGTCGCCATTACCTTGTTTTTGAAGCAGTGTTTTGTAGTTTTTGAATTGATTCTTCACCTCCAAGATACTTGGTTTCTGTATGTATGCAAAGTTTGTGCTCAACTTACTGAACTTTCTACTTGTGATCTTGTGAAATATTTTATGTTGACCTTATAAAAGTATTTAAGTGATTTGATAAGAAATTTGATAATGGCTAGTTTGAGAGGACAAGGTCTCCATTTATGGAAGAATCAAGTCAAGAGTGGGTGGGCTATGCTGTGAAAACACCTAAGTAACTATATTTACTTTCTCAGTAGGAATAATCAAACTCAGAAAAGAGAAACTGGAAATAATTCTAACAGACTGCTAGACATGCAGTGAACGAAAGTTTGACCATGGTTGACTTAAAGAACTTTGCAATATTTCATTCATAATGACTTCTCTTGAAATTTTTTCTCTTGCATTTCACCTTTATAGGTTTAAGAAAATCTACCAAGAAGCGCAGTGAATCCCCACCTGCTGAGCTCCCCAGTTTGAGGCGGAGCACACGCCAAAAGACCACGGGCTCCTGTGCTAGTGCCAGGTATTAAATATTTTCTTAGTTTAGAATGAGCTTGTTATATTGTTTTTTTCTCAGACATTGTCATCTTTTATTAAAACCCTTAGCTATAAGTTTTAAAATTACTAATTCTTATTAGAGAAAGATTTTATAATACCTAGAAGACTCATTAATGAAAATTTCATCATGAGAATGAATGAAATTCATATTAATGAACATTTTTTCATATTTTCTTTAGTTCATATTTTCCCAATATTGATATTTTTTAAAAACTTGGGAAAATATTTCCTGTTCTTGCAATGCTCCAGTCTTTTCTTAGGTATAATCAGTACTAGTTGAGTGGTTTTCAGAATTCCAGTATAAAAAATACATCATATCTGATAAGATATCAGATATTTTCTTTAGGTAGACTGATTTGTTAAATGTATCTAAAATTCCCAGTAGTTTGATTAGTGGATTAAAAAGAGATACCTAGGGGCTGGAGAGATAGGTAGAACAGCAGCAGTAGGGTATTTGCTTTACATGCAGCAGACCCAGGACCGGACCTGGGTTCAATTCCTGACATCCCATATGGTCCCCGAGTCTGCCAGGAATAATCCCTGAGTGCTGCTGAGTGTGGCCCCAAAACCAAAATTAAAAAAAAAAAAAAAGAAAAGAAAAGAAAAAGGAATACCTATTCTAATGACTAATACTGCCTAGTAAGTTTTTTTTTTTTTTTTTTTTTTTTTTTTTTAATTTTGGAACCAGTTAACTAAATTTAATGAGTGAAAGGGAGAAGAAATACACTTAATTTTAACTTTGTATTACTGCACCTTCCCCTCAAGAAGAAATGCAGGTTTTATTTTTACTTTATTTTTTGGTTTTTGGGCCACACCCAGCGGTGCACCAGGGGTTATTCCTGGCTCCTTGCAGGCATAGGGGACCATATTGGATGCCGTGGATCAAACCTAGGTTTGTCCCGGGTGAGCTGTCATCTAACGCAAATGCCCTACCACTGTGCTATCGCTCTGGCCCCGAAAGGCAGATTTTAAAATGTTTTCATAGCTTAAATTTTCATTTCTCTTAATTGATCATTCCAATAGATGCCACCCCATTGAGGTCATTTTCAGAAAATCAATTGATAATTATTAATAACCAAGTGATAATTATTTTACATATTTTCATAAATTAATCAAATATGCAACTTCTGATTTTTAACTTGTTTTACTGATTCAATGTTCTTGGAATTACTGATTATTCACAATCGCATAGGACTTTATTTTGTTTTTACCTCTAATATGCCATGAGTGTAGCTCAGTGGCAGAGCCTTACCTTGCATATGTGAAGACCTGAATTAAATAAGGGGAGGCAGAAAGAAAGATAACAACTGGATTGATTTCTGTTTTTTTCTCAAATAGTATATTTTTGTGTGTTAAAACAGTGACTAGGGCATCAGAATGAGTCATTGCCTATAAATCTTAGTTGTCATTTTTTAAATTTATTTTGTAATTCTCTGTGAATCTTCTATATCTCTAGTTACAGAGGGTATAAAGGTCCACTAGACTCTGTTGGTAGATACTGGGGCCTTTGATGGTTGACGTGGTATGGCCACATGTTTGGAGAGAAGCTAAGCTGTACTCTAAAAATAGTCTCACAAATCATTACTTCATTTGGGAAAAAATATGAATACAGACTTTTGCTTTTGCATTGCTTTTACAAGGATATTTGTCCTTCAATTCTTTTTTTTTTTTTTTTTTTTTTTTTTTTTTGGTTTTTGGTTTTTGGGCCACACCCAGTGGTGCTCAGGGGTTACTCCTGGCTGTCTGCTCAGAAATAGCTCCTGGCAGGCATGGGGGGGGACCATATGGGACACCAGGATTCGAACCAACCACCTTTGGTTCTGGATCGGCTGCTTGCAAGGCAAATGCCGTTGTGCTATCTCCCTGGGCCCTGTCCTTCAAATCTTAATCTTCCTCATTTTGAACATATTTAGACATTAGTTTGCTTCACTCCTTGGGGGGTGGGGTGGGCACACCCCGTAGCACTCTTGGGCTACTCTTGTCTGTGCGCTTGAAACTTACTCCTGCCAGACTAGGGGGGCACCATATGGGGTTCCAAGAATCAAAACTGGGTTGGCCATGTGTGAGACTAACACCCTACTCTCTGTGCTATTTTTCCGGTTCTGCATATTATATCTTTGTCCTAAAGAAGTATCTTTCCAATATATTTCTGTATTCATAGGCATTAAACCTTTAGTTTTAGTTTTTGTTTTTTTTATCTTCAAGGATGGCACTCTTGGCTATTATTAGACAGGGCTTTTTCTTTGTTTTTAGGCCACATTCCTGGCTCTGTGCTCAGGAATTTACCCCTGGCAGTGCTCAGGGGCCCCATATGGGATGCTGGGAATTGAACCTGGGTCGATACATGCAAGGAAAACCCCCATCAGCTGTGCTATTGCTCTAACCTATGGGCAGTTATTTTTTGATTATTTAAGTTACCTGGAACTTCAGTAAAAATTTTCTAGATCATTTCTCCCCCTTGCACAATCCCAACCCAATTGTCAGAATCAGCCAGAATATCTTAACATTGATCTGTTTATTTGCATCTGAAGTAAGGGTCTATTTTAAATATTTGCAGAATCATCACTTTTCCATTTGGTTGGAAGTGCTTCAAAAAATCAGTTTTAACTGTAAGAATGACCCCAACTCATAGCAATACAAAAGCTTTATTATGAATGTGATATAATTTAGAAGAATTCTATATATACACAAAGTCTTGTTTGTTATGCATAGTGATTATCTGCAGTGTTTTTTTTTTTTAATGTAAGAAGAAAAAAATGTCTTTGTGCTCCATGCATTGAATCTTTGTACTATGTGGACATTGCTCCTGGTCTCTGTTAGTGCTGCTTGTGATGATGTTTTTTCCTGTTGTAGTCGGCGAGGCTCTGGCCTGGGCAAAAGAGGAACAGCGGAAGCTCGTCGACAGGAGAAAATGGCAGACCCTGAGAGTAACCAGGAGACAGTAAATCCTTCAGCTGCACGGACTGATGAAACTCCCCAAGGGGCTGCAGGTAACCCTAAAGTGCATTTGTTTATTTTACAGTTCATTTTTAGATAAATGTCTGAAATGTTGAGTATAATGGAAGAGGACAGAAATTTACTATTCTAGGGGGACAAACTTTATGTATATTTTTTATTTACTGAATTTGTTTAGTGTTATAATGAAGAATTTTGTAATAAAGAATTTCCCCAAATTTAAAAACCAAAATAAAAACTTTAAAGGAAAAATTCCTGTTTAAGCATCTCATGCATCATTGATAAGATATATGTAATAGTTCTTCGTTGATTTATTTTTTTGAAAGTCACAATAAAAATGTAAGACAGTTGCTTAATACATGTATAAATATATTTATATTTATAATATATAATATAATTATACTATATAATTATAGTAATATATAATAATTATATAATATAATATACGTGTATATATTTATATGTATAAATAGCAACTAAAAATTAAAAAATATTAGTAGTATTTGTTGCATACATTTATGTGGAATGATTTTTATTCTTGGTATTTTAGCATAGAAAAATGGTTTCTCCCCTTAACCCTTTTTGCTTTCAGTATGTACCCATTATCAATACTAAAAGAATGTTGTTTCTACTTTTAGGAAATCTATTTTAAAGTAGTTTTACACTAAAATTTCATACTAACATTAAGACCAAAAGTTTGAAGGAAATGGTTCAAAGATCTTAAGTCCATGTTTTACATAGGGGAATCTTGGTTAAATTTCAAAAACTGCTGTGACTACCAAAACAAAGAAAATTTTGTTACAAATAAAGGAAGAGGGCCAGAGCAATAGCATAGAGGTAAGATGTTTACCTTGTGTGTGGCCAACCTGGGATGGACCCAGGATTGACCTGGGTTCAATTCCTGGCATCCCACATGGGTCCCCTGAGCCTACCTGGAGCGATTTCTGAGCACAGAGCCAGGAGTAACACCTGAGCACCACCGGGTGTAGTCCAAAAAACCTAAAGATAAAAAATAAACAGAAGAAACGACATCACAAATACTGCAATTCATCAATATGTACAAAATCTAGGTGTTCCTTAGATCTGAATAGTATAGTGTTAGAAATAGTTTTGGTGTTAGACGTACAAAGTTTTTGAACAAAGCTCTTTCATTTATTAGTTTGTGCTAGAGTTTTTGATTTTGTTTTTCTTTAAATGCCTGTGATTGATCATATGTCCCTTAGTTTCTTTGGGGTTTTTTATTTAATTAAAAAAATTTTTTTTGGCTCGTGATTGTTAATGTTTTATATGTATTTCTCTCAATTTTATGGTTAGCTTTACCACTTAGTTTTCCTACTTTGGGTACATTTCCAAAACAGAACTTTCAGCAATCTGTTTTGGTATCGAATGCTTTTGTTTTCCTGAAATAGCTTTTCTGAAAGGCTAAATGGTAGATTTGTGGGAAGAATGAGTACTTTGTATAACTTACTTACTCAAACTACAGAAAGCACTCAAGTCTCTCCATCTCAATGTTCTGATGTTATTTCAAGTCTAAATATACAAGAGGGGTATCCTCTTGTATGACAGAAATGTAGTTATAGGTTGTTATTAACCGTACTCATTACTTTAGTTACAATAGCTAATGTTTATTGAGTATACATGCTATTTTAGATCCAGTATTAAGCACTTTACATTTGTTCTCATTTAATATTCAGAACAGTTGCTGTCTTCATTTTATGAGAGAAAACTGAAATACCCATGGTTAGAAACCAGGGGATGCATGACCCTTAAAGCCAGTTTTTTGTTTTTGTTTTTGGGCCACACCCGGCGGTGCTCAGGGTTTACTTCTGGCTATCTGCTCAGAAATAGCTCCTGCCAGACATGGGGGACCATATGGGACGCCGGGATTCGAACCAACCACCTTAGGCCCTGCATCAGCTGCTTGCAAGGCAAACACCACTGTGCTCTCTCTCCGGCCCCAATCCAGAGTTTTTTAAAGCACTAAAGTCTAAGCTTTCTCTGCTTCCCTGCAGCCACTAGTGCGTTTTATCTCTTGGAGAGAGGGAGATAGAGTGTGCATATGGTGTTTCTCTAAGAAGATGAAGTCTAGAGGTGCTCTCATTGATCCTGCAGGAATTCTTCTAGCACATTACTGTTGTCTGGGAATTATTAACTTTATATAATTCAAGTTTGTTGGCGTTGGTGGCCAACAAGATGGTATTGCAGTTAAGAGAGCTTATCTTGCACAGTGCTAACTCTGGTATAGTCAGGCACACTAAGAGTAATCTCTGAGCATAGAGTCAGGAATACTGCCAGGTGTGGACATGCCCACCTGCAAAAAAGGGGAAATCATAAGTGATAATTGATACATACTTTTATAGCATACCTGTGCAGCCCATTTATTGTGTGCTTAAAGTCTAGCACATATTAATCATGATAATTGTTGACCCAGGCAAATCAAACAGGAAGTAGATATGTAACTACATAGGAGAAATACTGGTTCAAACAACAAAATTGGTGATAATAGTCTTAGATTCCTCTGGGGCCAGCTTTGAATATTACCCAGGAAAGTTTCTTGCTTTGCCTAAAGAAAATTTACCTAGCTGGGGAGATAGTACAGTGGGTAGTGTGTTTGCATGTGGCTGACTCTGATTCAATTCCCGACCAACCCTTAAGGTCTCTTGAACCTGCCAGGAGTAATTTTTGAGCTCAAGAGTAAAACCTTGTGAACCAGCAGGTGTGGCCCTAAACCCCCTAAAAGAAATTTACAGAGAGTGAGAGAAACCCTAATAAGCCAAATTAGAAATAAAAGGAGTGATATAATAACACATACTACAGAAGTCCAAAGGATCATCAAGGATTATTTTGAAAATTTGAAGTGGCGCAAGAAAAGCCTCTTCAATAAATGTGTTGGAAAACTTGTTACTCACATGCAAAAAATGAAAGCCCTTTTTAACACCACACACAGAAGTCAAATCAGACAGAATAGGTGAAAAGACCTCAGTCTCAGAACTGACTTCACAGATTTTTTTGAGGAAAACAGAACAGTTTAACATTGAATTTAGAGGTTTCTTCAAATCATTTAGTGCCATTGGCCATTGGAACGAAAATGAGCAAGTGAGACATGAAAGCCAGAAGCTTCTGCACTGCAAAAAAAAAAAAAAAAAGACCAAAATAAAAAGTCATCTGACAGTGAGAAAATATTTTTTCAACGTTTATCTGATAAAAGTTATCATCATATATACACATACACACACATGTGTGTATATATAGCACTGGTAGAACTAGACCAAAAAAACATCAAAGATGGTGATGGGAGAAATAAAAACTTCCTCAAAAGACAGATGACCGAAAGGTGTATGAGAAAATGCTCTGTATCATTTTATCATCAGGAAAATGCAAATCAAAATAATGAGATAATTTAACTCCAGTGAGACTGGTGTACATCAAAAGAACAAAAACATCCAGTATTGATGTGATTTGGGGGAGAAAGCGTCCTCATTGCTGGTTGGTCTACTAAGTGGAGTAGTTGGAGTGGTCTAGCATTTGGGAAAAGAATGTAGACACTTATTATAAAATTACAAAATGGAGCCAAAACCATACTCCACTGGTAGAGTGCTTGCCTTGGATTTGGCTAACATAATTTAATTCCTGGGTACCTGTGCCACACCAGGAGTGATCCTTGAGCTCAGAGACAAGGATCATCCCTGTACATCATCCAAGTGTGACCCAAAATTAAGAAGACAAAAACAAAAAACCCTCTAGGACTTGAGTTCCCATATAACACAGCCATAGCTTCTACTGACTCAAGGGCCCAAAATCACTTCAGAAAAGACATATTTATGTTCTAGGATTATTCACAATAGCCCAAATCTGGAAACATCTTAAGTCCAGGAACATATTTGACTGCATAAAGAAATTGGTACATAGACACAATGAATACTACTTGGATTTAAGAAAAATGAAATGCATTTTTCTCCTACATGGATTATCAGAGTGTATCATGCTGAATCAAAAGTTACACATACGGGGTTATCTGTTTTATATGTGGAATATAAAGAAATGGGAGTAGCAAGTGTCCCAAGGCAGCAGAAACTGAGAACTGATCTTTAGTAGGATGCTTAAAGACAGTGACTAGGGAAAAGAATACTGGGCCATGCTAGATGGAAGCAGGTGCTCTTTGGAGGGATGGAGGGTATGGTGCTGGAAGTTTGTTTTAAGCCATACCAATAAAAGTTTTGTAAACACAAGCTTAAGATTCAAAGAACATCATTGACCTCAATGAACTAATAAATGACTCCTTACCTACTTAAACTGCAGCCACCTACCCATTGGTAAGATTAGTTCATCTGATTTTGTAAAACTTGCAGGAAATCACCCAGAAATTTTTTTATTACCAATTAAAGGTTGGCAAAATGTTTATCTTGGGATCTGTAACTGACTTTTGTCCCTATCCCATTTAAAAATTAGAATGTCCTTGCCCCTTCTTGTAATAACTTCCTTAAGGATGAAACATCATCGCAATAGTCTAAAAAGCTTTTCATGAGCTATGGATGAGGGATGTGTGGGTCACATCTAGCAGTACATCAGTTATTAGATCTAACATTTGGCAGTACAGGAGGAATGATAGTGTCAGTGATCTTGGGGTTTCTGCATCTAAAGCAATAGCTATAGCCCCTGAGCCTTCTAACCCTGGCTCTTAAAAAGTAGTAATTGAAACTTAATCTTTTAATTTTATTATTATTATTATTATTATTATTATTATTATTATTAGTAGTAGTAGTAGTAGTAGTAGTAGTAGTAGTAGTAGCAGCAGCAGCAGCAG
Organism: Suncus etruscus; assembly: GCF_024139225.1. NCBI lineage: Eukaryota > Metazoa > Chordata > Mammalia > Eulipotyphla > Soricidae > Suncus > Suncus etruscus. The sequence goes on from NC_064849.1 coordinate 20,822,834, forward strand.
CAGCAGCAGCAGCAGCAGCAGCAGCAGCAGCAGTGTTTACATCTGGTGGTACTTGTAATTTGGGACTACTGCATCTTGGCTTTTTGGGTCACTCCTGGCTAGGTTTTGGGCACCATATGGAATGAAAGACAACTGCCTCATCTTATATACTCTTGTGTCAGCCTCTAAAGTTAAACCTTTATTATAATTTGTAAAATTAAAAAATTCAGCAGTTCTTTTAGTAATTAGACTTAAAAAAAAATAACCTTTCTAAGACGCGATTCCAGAGTATTTAAAAATCCCAAACAAAACTTGGTTTCTCACATAATTTGAAAGCAGTTTAAAACAAATAGCCTCTTCAGCAAATTCTTTTCATAATTAGGTTCTACTACTAATATGTTATTTCCATATAGAACCAGCCATCCTTGGATTGAAATTTTAATGCTAAAGTTTTTTTTTTTTGTTTGTTTTGTTTTGATTTTGGGCCACACCCGGCGCTGCTCAGAGGTTACTCCTGGCTGTCTGCTCAGAAATAGCTCCTGGCAGGCACGGAGGACCATATGGGACACTGGGATTCGAACCAACCACCTTTGGTCCTGGACCGCCGCTGTGCTATCTCTCCAGGCCCTAAAGATTATTTTTTAAGAAATTGAGTATAACCTGTGAAGTCAGACTGGTTCCAAAATCTGTGATTGGTTTAATCTATTTGACCTTTTGGCAAGAACTCTGAAAATTACACATTGCTTTATGTGCCTGATGACGTTTACAATTTTGTGTGGTTGCAGACACAGGCTGCATATAGTAAGCACTCAATAAGTGCTACCTAATGAGTAGCAGCATTGACTGCAGCAATCTGTACTTTCTTTTTACTTTAGCTCTTAGCCATGTTTGAGACATTAAATGTTCTAACACCAATGTCATCAGTGTGATCTTCCCTCCAGCAATATTCCCAGTTTCCCATCTACCATGCTACTTTATCTCTTTTTAAGATAAATCAGGCTTATTATATTAACAATTAAGTGTTCATTTCTTAACCCTTCTCCCCCCTCCCTTTTTTTTTTCTTTGAAGCTTCCAGTTCTGTTGCAGGGGCTGTAGGCATGACTACCTCTGGGGAAAGTGAATCAGATGATTCGGAGATGGGACGATTACAAGGTAAAACCAGCTTCTGAATTTAGAAGAAACCATTGTTTTCTTGTATTCTGCACCTGCCCCAATCTGTTGAAATTAATTCCAGAAAACCTATTTGAGCATAGTCTAGCAATGCCTGAACTTCCCCAAAAGCATCCGTTAGTGGTAACTGTATGATTTGGAATTGCAAGATGGTTTGAAGAGAAAATCCTTCTCCTAATCTTACCCAAAGTGAGAAATAATCCTGCTCTGCTCCTCTTGTTGTCTTGGTAAACTGGCACATGGTTGTTGTTACTTGCTTTAATCTGGTGGTCTTGAAAGCTTGAAGCATTATTTCGAAATTTAGAATTGAAAATAATGTTAGAATTGGGGGCCAGAGAGATAGCACAGCAGGAGGGCATTTGCCTTGCACAGGGCCAACACAAGATAGACCTGGTTGGAATCCCGGCATCCCATATGGTTCCCCCAAGCCTGCCAGGGTCAATTTCTGAGCGCAGCGCCAGGAGTAACCCTGGAGCTCTGCTGGGTGTGACACAAAAACCAAAATAATAATAATAATGGTGTTAGAATTGGTTATGCAAAATAGTGGATTGCAAGCTAGCTTTTCTTACCTTGTTCTCTTTAGCATTGTTAGAAGCCAGAGGCCTTCCACCTCACCTGTTTGGTCCTCTTGGTCCTCGGATGTCACAGCTTTTCCATAGAACAATTGGAAGTGGAGCTAGTAAGTAGAATTTAAAATACTCTTCTCTTCTATAAAACAATCCCCTCTGCCACCCCACCCACAATCCTTACTAATTTAGTGGGGTTTTCATTGGCTTTTTATTGATGTTTTTATGAAGATTATTATGACTGCATATTTCTTGTCTTAAATATGATTATTCAAGCTGTGTTCTGGTTACTGATTCAGTTACTGAAAATCACCCAAAGTCCTGTAATAAAACATACTCTTATTTAACTATACAGAAGCAAGCATTTAACTTATTTCTATAATATCTAATTATATAATTTGCATAGATTTGAATTAAAATATTTTGTTTGGTTTTGGTTTGGTGGGGGGGTGGTTCCACACCTGGCAGTAGTGCTCAGGAATTGGTTTTGGCAGGCACGGGCCATCTGGGATGTCCCTGATTAAATCCTGGTCGGCCATGTGCAAGGCAAGAGCCTTACCCACCGTGTATTATTGCTCCAGCCCCCGAATCAAGGTTTTTAAATTTAAGGTGGTCAATCACACATGCCTGGGAGGAAAGATTACTAGCCGGTCTCACATAGTCAAATTACAACCTAGAGATTTTATATAGTAGTCATAAATGTGATTCAAGTTTGTAATTACAAGTAACTTATCTTAAATTATTTTTAGTAATTTTTAATCTTTTTAGTATATGTGCTGCTGAAGCGAGCACGTAATTTTTAATCTTATACTAACAGAATTAGTATAGTTTTCTTTTTCAGTATTTAACTTACTGAAACCAATTTATTTTGACCCTGTTTACACATACTTAATTTCCACATAGTATTCCAAGTGGTTTTTTTTCTTTACAGGAACCTGTATATGTGTTCATCTTAATTAAATTATATTTTATTTTAAATTTCTTGTCATTGTCTTGGGTAGCAAATAAAATGAGCAGCTAGTACTTTGCTTTTGTTTTGGTTTGCTTTTTCTACCTTGACACTCATTTCTCTTATTACATACCCTGTTGCAAAGTTGTCACAAACCCTTGAATGAATTTTTATTGTTGTTATTATTAAAGGAATTGTATTGAATCACGAGCTGATTGGTAATTGTGAGCAACTGTGCTAAGAGGCAGCAGGTAGCACGTAGCTATTAGTTCAATTTCAGGTAGTGTCCATATGTAGAAAACCAAAGTAGAGTAAATATATAGGATGATTAGTAAATATATAGGATGACTAGTGTTTAAATTGATTTAAAATGACATTTTGGAGTAGGGAACCAGTCACAGAGAATTTGTAGGGGACCTAATGTGGAAATGTGGAGATCTTATTTTGAAGTTTTTAAAGGAAGTGCAGTCCCAAGTGTTGGGAATTAGTGTGGTGTGTTTTAGAAATAGTCACCAATAAGATCCTGTAGAAAGAATAGAGGTAAAGGTTGAACTTTAAGTTTATGTAGGAACTTGGTAGGGCTAGCAGCATTTATGGAATTTAATTCAAATTGGAAAGGAACTATTGAAAGATTGAAAATGGAGATGACATGATCTTTATCATGAAAGTACCAAACATAATGGCAAAGGGTGAGAGTACAGCCTAATAAAATATGTGAACTTTTCAAAAAAAATTATCCATCCATAGTAATTGTCTCATTTATATCCTGTTATTTTTCTACTTTTAACATTGTTTTTATACAATCATGACTTCCTTACACCTATTGTATTTTGTAAGTATAAAAATGAGTACATAAATCCCTTTTTTTCTTAAATAGTGGCAAGAACTTTTTTTCTATAACTATTCAGATATCAGATGTTAAATTTTTCTTGTAACTTTATTTTAAAATTGAATTTGAGTCAGGATCAAAATTATCTGTATTTTGCAACCAGTAAATGGGCTTTATTTTGTTGTGATTTTTTTTTTGTTTGTTTTGTTTTGTTTTGGGGCCATACCTAGTGATAGCTCTGGGTTACTCCTGATTCTGCACATAGGAATTAGTCCTGGTGAGACTTGTGACTAGATGGTTTACTCAGTTTTGGGAACCACCTCAGGCAGGCATGCAAGACAAACATCTTACTGCATTTTCATTCCTGACCTGTTTTTCTTTAGAGAAGGCTAAGAAGAAATGTTGTAGTCCTAAAGGTGTTAGTATTAAAGTACTTTAGGTTTTTTTGTTTCAGCTCTGCACATGTTATAAGCAAACTGTGCCCATCATTTCTCATTATCATAGCTTGCTTCATGACTGACTGAATGCTAAACCCCCACCCATGTCCATCTTTTCACAGTAGTCTGAAATTTCAGTGTTTTGGTACTGGAGCTTTAACAGCAGGACTTTTCTATCACTCGTGGTTGTGCTCTGGGTACCATATGGCACAGGGGTTGAATCCAGGTCCACCATGTGGCAAGTCCTTTTAACCCCAGTACAATCTCTGACCCAGCCAGTTATTTTGTAATATCAATTAGCATCACATTTTTATTGTCCCAGGTTTTTTTTCTTTGGGGTCTGGGGGGGTTGGGGAGAGACATCAAGCAGTGTTCAGAGCTTATTACTCCTGCTGTGCTTTGGCAGTTCCCAGGGTACTGTATGGGGTTTTGGGGATCAAACTTAGATTGTCTGTGTGCTAAGCAAGTGCTCTAACCACTGTGCTATTGCTTTGATCTCCTTGTCTCAAAGTTCTTAAGAACATTTCTTGTGAATTGGTATTGTGCCTAGAGATTAAGATTTGAATTTTGAGCCTTCGTGTTTTAATGTTAGAAAGCATATAGTATCTGTTAAACCCTCAAAACTCAGTAAATAGACAACAGATTGTATAATGATAGAGTTGACAAGAAATTTCTGACTAGAGATGTGGCCCACATGGTTGTGCACATGCATAGTGTGATTCTGGAGTTTAGGCACAGCATCATAGGGACCTTCCCCAATTCCATGACTTCTATGAGTTGCCCAATTAGACCGTGAGCGCTGCTATTTCTTCCTTCGGTTTGGCTGACTAGCAGAATAATTGCTAAAGGAAAATGTTTTCCCCCTTCATTTACCAGGTTTTTTAAACCTGGTTAGTTTTCAGGTTCTCCAAAGTGTTGTTACTGTTCTAAGTTTTATTGTCAAATGGATTGAGGTGAGTTTTCAGCATTCGGCATTCCTTCAGTGGTTCTCAAGTAAATTGTCCTGTCATTTTAATAAATGACAGAATCTTTTGGGAGTTGGATTCTGAATTTATTTGATAGGATGTCAGTAAATTTTGATAACTTCCTTTCTATAATGACAAGATGTGTCGAGCTTTGAACCCACCACCCCTGCTCAAAGTACCTGAAATAATGTACATTTTCTTTGAGCTCTAGTTCCCTAGAGAGGTAAGAGTTGACTACCCAGTCTAGTCCCAAGGTACATTGCTATTGTGTCCATCATTGGAGTCAGAATTTTAATAGGCACATATCCCATGTGGTACATGAATTTGTACGGTATTGCTTATTCAAATTCAAGATGGCAGTGTTACCTATTTTTTTCCTTTCCCCACCCATGCCCTGTTTCCAGTGATGGTAATATGACTATATGTTACTTTGTGTTCAAATGTTAGTATTTTAAATGATTTTTGGTTTTGGTTTGCTGATTTGTCTCACTTCATTTTAATTGAGAGGACTGTCTCTTTAAAACTCAATTTTATTTTATTGGGCCGGAGAAGTGGCGCCTAGAGGTAAGGTGTCTGTCTGCTCTATCCCCCGGCATCCCATATGGTCCCCCCAAGCCAGAAGCGATTTCTGAGCGCATAGCCAGGAGTGTAACCCCTGAGCGTCCAACGGGTGTAGCCCAAACAAAACAAAACAAAATAAAAACCAACTCAATTTTGTTTCTATAACTGCCATTTAGGTGGTTCCAGAGTCAGATCAACATATATTCTAAATCCTATCTTCTACTATCCTTATTTTTAAATTTTTAAAATAAATTTATTTAAAGAAAATGCATCACATAGTTGACATAACTTATAATACATCTGTTTCAAAATGACCAAAAACAAAGTTATTTAAAAAAATAAAAAATAGGGGCCGGGCGGTGGCGCTAAAGGTAAGGTGCCTGCCTTGCCTGCGCTAGCCTCGGACGGACCGCGGTTCGATCCCCCGGCGTCCCATATGGTCCCCCAAGCCAGGAGCGACTTCTGAGCGCATAGCCAGGAGTAACCCCTGAGCGTCACCGGGTGTGGCCCAAAAACCAAAAAAAAAAAAAAAAAAAAAAAAAAAAAAAAAAAAAAAAAAAAAAAAAAATAAAAAATAGAAAAACTAAAGAAATGGAGGAGAAAGGAAAGAAGAAAAAGTTCAGTGGCAAGTATATTTGAAAATTATTGTATCACCAATGAATTAAAGCAGTAGCAGAAGGTTTAGTAAGCTCTTCCTTTTTTTTAATAAGAGTTAAAAGAAATGCAGTAAAAACGATGTGAGATGACATGAAGCTCACCACAAAGAGTGATGAGTACAGTTAGAGAAATAACTACATTGAGAACTATCATAATAATGTGAATGAATGAGGGAAGTAGAAAACCTGTCTCAGAGTACAGGCAGGGGTGGGTTGGGGTGGGGAGGAGAGAGATTTGGGACATTGGTGATGGGAATGTTGGCCTGGTGAAGGTTATGTTTTTTACATGACTGAAACCCAACTACAATCATACTTGTAATCAAGGTGTTTAAGTAAAGATTTAATTAAAAATAAAACACCATGATTTAAAAAAAAATAAACAACTGTATGAGTGGCAATTAGCCTAAATACAAGGAGACCTTACCACTGATGTATTCTGCCATAAGACCAACTCACACACACGTGCGGCTTTGGGTTGAGCAGGGAAACTACACACAACTACTACACCACACACCCTCTCTTATGGAAGTATAACAACCTTCTCATCAGTTACCTTGCTTTAAAAAATTCTCTCTTCTCTCTCCCTCTCTCCCTCCCCTCTCTCTCCTCCCTCTCTCCTCTCTCTCCCTCCCCCCCTCACCTTTAAAAAATTTTTGTGACTTAGTATTCAGTCTCCATCTATGATATATGGACATGGGCCATATCTTTTCATCTATTTTCTGTCTCTGGGGATGATGGAGTTATTTCTTAAGCCTCTCATAATTTCCATAGTACTTTATTTTGTGAATGTACAGTTTTTAGTCCCGTGTTAGATATTAGGTTATTTTCCTTCTGTGCTGCTGTGAAATACAAGTTTCCTCATCTGTCTTTTTTTTTTTTTTTTTTTTTTTTGGTTTTTGGGTCACACCCGGCGGTGCTCAGCGGTTACTCCTGGCTGTCTGCTCAGAAATAGCTCCTGGCAGGCACGGGGGACCATGTGGGACACCGGGATTCGAACCAACCACCTTTGGTTCTGGATCGGCTGCTTGCAAGGCAAACGCCACTGTACTATCTCTCCGGGCCGTCATCTGTCTTTTTTAAAAGGAAGTACTGTGTTAGCTGGTAAATGCATATAAAGCTTGCAGCTATTATAAATCAATCTCATGTTGTTTTCCATTATCACTAATCATGTACAGTGACTGAATGTATGGCATCATTTCTCTTTTGGTAATTTTCAGTTACTTAATCTTATGCTAGAGATTACAATTCAGTACAAATGATTCTCTATGATCATATCTCAAATTATGCAAGAAACATCCAGTAATGGATTCTTGTGCCTTTTGCCACCCTTTGTTGTTTCATTTTGATGTGTTGTAAACAAAAAATCAGGCATTCTTATTTTAAAATGTCAATGTTCTGTGCCACGCATTTGGTGTTCTTCAGTGTACTTAATTCTTTTCTCAATTCCTTGTATCAGACACTATTTTTACACTGATGAAAATATTTTAGATGACTGTATAGATTGATTTTCAGCAAGCTTTTACTAAGTCCTTGTTCTGCCTTAGTTTCTAAGATACTTTCTGCTATTGAAAAATCCCTATTAATATTTCATAGTGTCTCAAACTTCTATAATTTAACAGTCATATTGTTGCTCTTTCAAAGCTCTGCTTTCCTCATTTAAGATTTGTCTTTTAAATTATTACTAGTTTTTTAAGGGCTTGATTGATAGCATAGCAGGTAGGGTGCTTGCCTTGTACATGGCCAACATGGATCCCTGGTATCCCATATGATCCTTTGAGCCCTAGCAAGTGATTCCTGAGCTCAAGGCAGGAGCTCAGCATCACAAGATGTTGCCCAAAACCCCCTCCACAAAACAATATTAATTTTTAATACTTGGATTCTGTTAAATATGTGAATATTTTCTTTACTCAAAGCATTAGAATATAAAATCTGATGTTACTATCTGTGCTTTTTCTTTACTGTGTTAACATCGTCAGAAACTTACTGCTTTGTTCCATCAGAACAAAGCATCTCTGTTTGAGTAAAAATAAAATACTAGGGTTAGATTGATGGCTGACCTGGGTTCAACCCCCAGCATCTCATATGGTACCTCGAGCCCCATTAAGAATAATCCCTGGGCCCGGAGAGATAGCACAGCGGCGTTTGCTTTGCAAGCAGCTGATCCAGGACCAAAGGTGGTTGGTTCGAATCCCGGTGTCCCATATGGTCCCCCGTGCCTGCCAGGAGCTATTTCTGAGCAGACAGCCAGGAGTAACCCCTGAGCACCACCGGGTGTGGCCCCAAAACAAAACAAAACAAAAAAAGAAAAAAAGAAGAATTCCTGAGTGCAGAGCCAGGATCAACTTTTGAGCAATGCCAAGTGTGGCCCAAAACCAAAAGGGGAAAAAATTGGGGGGAATCATTTTCCTTGAACTTAATTAATGTGATGTGGTCTTTTGCAGTGGGTTGATGGAGATACTTAAAAGTCTTTTTGGGCCAGAGCGATACCACAGCAGTAAGGCCTTTGCCTTGCATGCAGCTAACACAGAATGGACCTTTGTTCGAATTCCGGCATTCCATATGGTTCCCATATGTCGCCAGGAGCGACTTCTGAGCACAGAAACAGGAGAAACCCCTGAGCACCACTGGGTGTGACCCAAAAACCAAAACCAAAGTGGTGGTGGGGGGGCTTTTTCTACTTAGACTTAAATATAGTTTCAAAATGTGGCAAATGTATTGGATAGAGATACTTGTGTTTTTTGTTTCGGTGTAGGGGTTTCACACAAAGTGGTAACTTTGTCTTTAAAGAGCTACGAGATTTCTGGGTGGTTATATTATTTTTATCAAAACGCTTATCCAGGAGTAACCCCTGAGCATCACCTGGTGTGTGACCCAAAATTAAAAAAAAAAAATTGACTCAATTCCCATCTCTCATTACAGCTTCAGAACTTGTGTCCACTAGGGCCAATTCAGTAGAGCCGTTTGTATTTTAATGCAATTCAGTATCTTTTCATTATCCTCAGATTGGTGCTGGTTTTTCTCTATTAGGCTTTAGCCATCTGTTGCCTAAGAGACAGATTCAGACTTCTGTTTATTATGAACCAGAAGTAATGTTTACACTTTTAAGTGCCTGGAGAACTTTTAAAAAAGCACTTCATGTTAGTGAAAGTCACATGCAATTATAATTTTTATAAGTCAACTCTTGGATTGTATTTATTCTTACTTATTCATATATGGTATCTGTCAGCTTTTATTCCATAATAACAGGGTTGATTAATTGCAACAGAGAGATCATTGGGTCTTAAGAGACCCAAATACTCACCATTTGTTCAGTTGCAGAAAATATTTGTCTACCAGCCTCAAATCTATGGTAATGATTCTTGAGACTTGGCTGGTGAACTTCTTGATATGCCCTTGAGACTTTGATGTGAAATTCAAAGGCTAAAGCTTTTAATTTTTTCCTCACTTCTCCGTAAGGTTTTTTTTCTCACTGCTTGTTGAATTGATGGTATAAAAATTACCCATAGAGGATAAAACTACTTTTATCTTAAGCAGGAATCAAAAGAGTGTGCCATTGTCCTCATAAGTGGCATACGCTTCTTATCAAAAACAGTCTATTTTAGGTAGGTTGTCCTTGATAAATGTTGTTATTCATTACTGAATATTGTTTTAGTAGTCTTTGTGACAAAACTGCAGCTATTTTTTCCTACATACTTAATCTCTGCATTCTCCACAGATTAAAAATAGATGAATGTACAACTTTTTATTAAGTATGATATTTACACTATTGCAACAAGTAAGGCTTATTAGTAAATTGATTTTGAAAATCATTCTTCACAAAATTTTGTCACATTTATGCAGAGAATTATTAACCAGCAAGTATTTGGGGGGAAAAAAACATACCAGCGATAATCCCCTAATCACTGGCAAGTCTTGGGACATAGGTGTCTGATAAAACCCCGTTTCCTCATAAAGAAATACTTTCTTGGCACTCCCCAGGTCCTCCAAACTGCTTTTTTTCCCCCTGTGGCTTAGGGTTTCAGTACTCTGTAAATTCATTTTTCCAAGAACTTTAGAATCTTTGAGTCCAGCAGCACTGAGCAGAACTGGGCATCTAATTGTTTTGAAAACTCAGATCAGTGTTCTAAAGCAAATGGTGGCTAGGAGACTGCACACACACATTTCTGCCTCTTTAGGAGTATGTATTTTTGCTTTACTACATAAGAACTACAATTTTAATATATTTTCCCTAAACCTGGCAGGTGTGACAACAGCGCTCTCTCTCTCTCTCTCTCTCTCTCTCTCTCTCTCTCTCTCTCTCTCTCTCTCTCTCTCTCTCTCTCTCTCTCTCTCTCTCCCTCCCTCCCTTTCTCTCTCCCTCTCCCGCGCCCACTCCCTCACCCTCTCCGTCTCCCTCTCCCTCTCTCTGTCGCTCCCGCCCTCCCTCTCCCTCGTCCCCTCTCTCCCTCTCTCCCTCTCCCCCTCCCTCTCTCTCTCCCTCCCTCCTTCCCTCTCTCTCTCCCTCCCTCCCTCCCTCTCCCCCTCAATTGACTTGAGCCAGAAGCCTGGCCTGACCCTGGTATAGACCAACCATTTAATTAGATTGCAAAAAGATACCTAGTCAGTTAGCATCTAAAGTGGTACAATATATCTGTGACCAATTTTTTGGTGTTTGAAAGTAATTCTTCTGTTTTGTCAAGGTTCTAAGGCCCAGCAACTTCTACAGGGACTGCAAGCCAGTGACGAAAGTCAGCAGCTCCAGGCCGTGATTGAAATGTGCCAGTTACTGGTCATGGGCAATGAAGAGACACTGGGAGGGTTTCCTGTCAAAAGTGTTGTTCCAGCTTTGGTGAGCTAAAAGTTTCTCATTTACTTCAGCTGTTTCCCGCAACCTATTAATTTTTTGATGGAAAGCATGTTATTTTGAATTTTAAAACCCGACAAAATGAAAGGAGTGTAATTTAGGGGTTTTTATTTTATACATAGAAATGATGCCTATGATGAATTAATTTTTTTTTTTTTTTTTTTTTTGTGGTTTTTGGGTCACACCCGGCAGTGCTCAGGGGTTACTCCTGGCTCCATGCTCAGAAATTGCTCCTGGCAGGCACAGGGGACCATATGGGACGCTGGGATTCGAACCGATGACCTCTTGCATGAAAGGCAAACACTTTACCTCCATGCTATCTCTCCAGCCCTGAATTAATTTTTAATTTGGTTTTTGGGCCATACCCAGCAGTGCTCAGCGATTACTTCTGCTCAGAGATTACTCCTGGCAGAATTAACCATATGGATGCCAGCGATCAAATGCAAAGCAATCTCCCTACCTACTGTACTATCACTTTGGCCTCTGCAATTAATCTTCTAAACAAATGTTCTATCCCCCTCTCCCCATTATTCTTTCTCTTAACCAGGTATTATGCAGGGCAGTTATAAAGAGCTCACTTCGGTTTTATTTGTAGGCCAGAGCTATAAGGTTTCATGGTTGATAATAATGTGCACAGCACAGCTGTGAAGGTAATTTGAGTAGATTCTTTCTGTTAAAAGGACTTCTTGGGACTGGAGAGATATATGGCTAATCCTGTTTTAATTCTTGGCACTGCATGGTCCCCCAGTTTAGCCAGTGCAACCTTGAAGGCTTCTGAGCACTGTTAAAATGACCCAGACAGGTTCGGGGAACAACATGGGCTGTCATGAATTAACCTTGTTGGCCACGTGCAAGGCAAACATCCTGCACACTGTACTATGTCTCCATCCTGACCCAGATAATCTTGATAAAGTAACATTGCATTCATGGCCCTTAAGTTAATCTGTATGCCTGTTCTTCCTTTTTGCTCAAAAGATGAGGCACACTCACTCATATTCTTTCCTTCTGTAGCAGGTTGTGAACTGTTTGAAAAGAAAGCTATTTAAACATAGTGTGGAATAGCTGACTACAGAGCTTGTTTTTTTCTCACTGATTTTTATTGTAATGTGTGCAGGTGATTGAAGCCATATTTTCTTTTTTTTTTTTTTTTTTTTTTAATTTTGGTTTTTGGGTCACACCCCACAGTGCTCAGGGGCTACACCTGGCTCTACGCCCTCGGCAGGCTGGAGGACCATATGGGATTCTGGGACTCGAACCACCGCCCTTCTGCATGGAAGGCGAATGCCCTACCTCCATGCTATTTCTCTGGCCCAGAAGCCACATTTTCACCTTGCAAAAGCAAGTGCCTTAACAGCCCTATACCATCTCTCAGATAAACAGACCTTGTTCTATATAAAGAAATACATTTTTTTTTATAAAGGCTGAACTGGAATAGTGAATGAAGGTTTCACTTTTTACCATATTACCTCCAACAGTAGTAGTTTAAGTTTTGATATATACCATTCTCGCTGGTTTTTAGAAATTTCATTGTTTTGTATTTCCCTGATGATAATTGATGAACACTTTTTTTAATGCCTATTGCAAAGCTTCTAATTATTTTTAATATAGATTTTTTAAAATTAATTTATTTGTTTAGTTTTGTGAATGCTGCATGTATCTCAGATGTTAGCTCTTGATCCTGTTTATGATGTGGTTTGCAACAGTTTATCCCATTCAATAGCATGTTTTTTTTATTTTAGCTAGTGTATCTTTTCTTCATACAAAAAGTTTTTAGTTTAATACAGTCCCAGCAGTTATTTTTGCTTTTTGTTTTCTTTGACAGAGTTATTCAAGATACCTGATATCATAACCTGGAGAATTTTGGCTTTGTTTTCTTTGATGTATTTTATGGATTCTAATCTTTGAGGTCTTTAATCCACTTTAAATTTTTTGTATAGTATGATACATAACCAATTCATTTTTGGCTCCTATCTGTCCTGTTTCCCCATTACCATTTGTTGAAGAGGCTTTGAGGCTTTTCTTGTCCATTACTTGCACCCAGCTCATTTTTCATAGATAAACCGTTACTATATCTAAGGTTTTTTAGCTCTATTTACCCCTTCTTTTGGAAGTAGGGTCCACACCCAGCAGTGCTCAGGGATTTTTCCTGATTGTGCAATAAGGAATCACTCTTGGGAGATTCAGGGAACTATTTGTGGAGCAGGTGATCAAACTTGGTCAGCTATGTGCAAATCATGGCTTACTTCCCTTTGTACTAGTACTTCATCAGTCTCAGTTTCTTTGACATTCATTTTAACCAGTTTCTGGTCTCACTAATTTGAATCTGATCACCTCTGCATTGTACATTTTCCCCCAAATTATTGTCTTTAGTAAGATCACGAATAATTTGACCTTGAATTTTTCTTAGTATTTTAAAAGACTGCTTCATTCTGGGTTTTTTTTTCCCCTATGTTCTTTCATTCTTGGGGTCTTCGGTAGCTCTAAAAGCTTTCAAGTCAGGATAGAAGCCGTAATAGAAAACTGAGTATTGTCTTTTGGATTTATCTGCTTAAACATCTGGTAATGCAATTTCTTTGAGTCTTTGTGGGTTTTATTGCTCTTCAATCCATCATATGTTGGAACTGAGTCTTGCATAGAAGGCAGTAAATGGAATGAGATGACACCATTTTACTACCCACCAAACCATCATGCTTGGTTATGATTATGATTATTGCTTGTTCTCTGGACCACACCTGGTAGTGGTCAGGCTGGCTTACTCCTGACTGCACTCAGTGATCACTCCTGGCAGGACCATATATGGTGCCAGGGATTTAATTTAGGATGGACACTTGTTACGCAAGCACACTGCATGTTGTATTCTCTCCCTCTTCAGCTCCATTAATCTTCATGCTTTAGATTTTGCTTGATGCACATTTTCTTTGTTTGTTTGGTTTGGTGTTTTTTTTTTTGGGGGGGGTCACATTCAGCAGTGCTCAGGGGTTTATTCCTGGCTTGACACTCAGAAATCGCTACTGGCAGGCTCGGGGGATCATATGGGATGCCAGGATTCCTTCTGCATGCAAGGCAAACGCCCTACACCTCCATGCTATCTCTCCAGCCCTGCTTATGTACATTTTCATGTTGCTTTAGTAGTTGACTTCTGGTTGAATTCAACATTTTTTTACTTTGTAATTAGGAAGTAAAATAAATAAGTAATAGATTTACCTTATGCTATAATTAAGGTGTGGTTTTATTAGTTACTTTAAGCTTTATTGAGAAGCTATTACATAGAAATGTTGAAACATTTATTCAGTTCCTTTTGTTTTTTTTGTTTTTGGGTAACACCCGGTAGGCACTCAGGGGTTACTCGTGGTTCTGCGCTCAGAACTCACACTGGCAGACTCGGGAGCAATATGGGATGCCAGGAATTGAACCTGGGTCAGCTGTGTGGAAGGCAAATGCCCTGTTGTGCTCTCTTCCCGGCCCCTCAATTCAATTTATTGATTGTTGATTTGGCTTAAGTGTGTAAAAAATAGATCTGCACATCTTAGCTCATGCATTAATAATGACTACTGCTTTATATTTATTTTCATTATTTGTTTTTATTTTAAACTACAATTGAATACTGTAAGTAGGTATTAATCCATGGCTTTAAAATTGGAAGTCATAATCATGTGGTGACTGGGATTATATTCATAGCACCTTAAAAATGGAAGAATTTGTTCTTTCTGTTAATGTCTTTCCAATTGGGTGTTTTCTGTAACAAAGTGTTGTGTCTGTATGTGTCACTGTGTTTATTTGCTTAATTCAATATCACCAAATGATTTACATTTAAAATTTAACTGGAAGATAGTGTTTCCCCAGCTAGGAGATAATCTTCTGTTGCTTTGATGACTTAAAGAGGATGTAATGTCTAGCCCAGTGGCTTTGAAAAACATAGTTGAACCTCAAGTTCTTTTCCACAGGAAAATTAAAATATAAATAATTTGGCTGTTACAGTTTGTTTTTTGAGTGATCAGTATTGTGTGTAAATACTATATTTATGTTTTACAGCTGAGTTAAATGATGCTGGCACAGTATTACTGTATTTATACTAGTTTAGGCTGTGATTTTGAAGTTGTATTGACAGTTGTGGATTTGATAAATGACATTGCACTGCTGTCTTCAGTGTCATGTTAGAGAAAAAAAGACCATAGATGTTTGTTGCAAGCTTCAGGAAGGTTTGCTTCTGATGTTGATATTGAGCTGCTATTTAGCAAGGTTTCCAAGTTAGAGCTGTTGTATGTGACTAATACCTTCCTTAATACAATCATTCCTGTGTATTTTCGTGGTCTTCAGCTTGATAATATCCTAAGTATAATAATTTCTTGTGAATGAGGATTTAACTTAATATTTATGGTAATAGTCTTGAGATACTTTCTAGATACTTTTTAGATAATGAGAAATACTTTAAGGGCATTTTTTTTTTTCAAGCGCAGCCGCTAATACTGTTACTTTTATTAACAGATAACATTACTACAGATGGAGCATAATTTTGATATTGTGAGTATGTGCTTTATATTTTATATTTTAAAAAGACAATCCAAATTTAAATGTGATGTTTGTATTGAATGTAAATCCTTTTTTCTTTTCTAGATGAATCATGCCTGTCGAGCCTTAACATACATGATGGAAGCACTTCCTCGCTCATCTGCTGTTGTAGTAGATGCAATTCCTGTCTTTTTGGAAAAGGTAATACTGTTTCTGTATGACTTCTTCAAAGTCTATGTAGGTTACCAAACCAACAATACATGGCTTCTATATCTTTTACTTTTGGGATGGAGAGAGTCAGGGGCTGTTTTAAAAGACATCTTTTTAGTATCTATTATTAAATGAAAGTGTATTTTCTAGATACCATTCTAGAAAAGTTTTATATATGTGGTAGTCAGTAGTTGAAAGTTAACACTAATAAAATATTTATATTTATATTTACATTTATATTTCTGCACTACATCCACCAGCATTTTGGTTACTCCTGGCTCTCTGCATAGAAATTACTCCTTGTGGACTTGGGGGCATTTGCCTTGCACGTGCTAACCTAGGACAGACCTTGGTTCTATCCCTGGCGTCCGATGTGGTTCCCCAAGCCAGGAGTGATTTCTGAATGCATAGCAGGGTCCAAAAACCAAAAAAATAAAATAATTGGATGATAAACTTTGAAACAGGGTATAAAGTTTAAAACCCAATTTGTCATAGAATGAATGCAGCTCATTTTAAATATAAAGATTTAGTTCTGATTAGATTTGGTTTATTCTCTGTATAAAATATTTTTAGTAACTTCAAACCAGTAAATTGGATAGGGATTATTGTTGCTTAAGCTTAAAGATCACTGGCTTCCTATAGTGAGTTTCATGTTAAAAGATGGTATCGATTGACTAAATGATAAATACTATGTTTGAGACAAGTGACTAGAATTGAACTTGGATGATGACCTTAAGTCACCTAATTAAATATGTTCCCAGCTGCAAGTGATTCAGTGCATTGATGTGGCAGAGCAGGCCTTGACTGCCTTGGAGATGTTATCGAGGAGACACAGTAAAGCCATTCTGCAGGCGGTAAGTATTGTTACCTAAATATTAGATTTTTTTTTAATATTGGATTATTAGATCTATGTTTTTATATTTACAGATTGTAATCAATGTATGAAAGTGTTTAATTTGTTTTGTGTTTTTCTTATAAGTAGGATAGTTCTTCACTTAAATGCCTTTTTTTTTTTTTTTTTTTTTTAGGGTGGTTTGGCAGACTGCCTACTCTATCTGGAGTTCTTTAGCATCAATGCCCAAAGAAATGCACTAGCAATTGCAGCCAATTGCTGCCAGAGTATCACACCAGATGAATTTCATTTTGTGGCAGATTCCCTCCCATTGCTTACCCAAAGGCTAACCCATCAGGTAAAACAGAAACCTAAGAGCCATTTTCAACTACGTTCTTAAATACTGACTGGATTTTTAAATTGGAGATGTTCTGATTTATGCTTTTCATGTGTTATCCAGTCATATGCCATATTTTTTTTCATAAAGTATGAGTGTATATACCCAAATGAACTTTGTTTTATGTATTTGATATCTTTAACTATTCTGACTTTGAGGGGTAGGGTAATTTATCAAACAATGAGTATTTACTGCATGTTATGGTCAGAATCTCCTTTTGGAAAGGCAGTGTCCAGAAAGGTAAATAAGACTAGAATAATATATACTAAGATCCGAAGAGATGAGTTAGGGTCGGCAGTAGAAATAAATGGGGGGAAAATGTAGATTGGAACTGGGGTTGTTAAAGGGGAGGGAACAGTTGATTAGGAGCTGAAATCCACAAGGCTGGTTTTTGTATAGTCTTAAGAGGCAGAGCTTACTGAGGCCAAGGATGAGTAAGATGGTAAATTTAACCATGTTTTTTGTACAGAAAGTGAATTTTCTTTTGTGAATTGGCTTTTAAAAGTATACAGATAATTTGCTTAAAAACTAGGCAAGTTTGGTAGCATAAAATACATGAAGAGATTTAGGGGGCCGGAGAGATAGCATGGAGGTAACGCATTTGCATTGCATACAGAAGGATGGTGGTTCGAATCCTGGCATTCCACATGGTCCCCTATGCCTGCCAGGGGTGATTTCTGAGCAGAGAGCAGGAGTAACCCCTGAGTGCTGCCAGGTGTGACCCAAAAACCAAAAAAAAAAAAGAGAGAGAGAGAGATTTAGGTAAAAGATTGAAATCATTGTTACAATCTCAAGTATTTTGCATAAGATGATTTAGAAACACAATGCTATTATTTCTGAAATTAAGTAGTCTGGATGACTTTTACTTTATAGAGACACAAATCTGTAAAGTGTTCTACAAATAAATGTAAAGTGTTCTTTGCATTTGAAACCTATTCATCAATGAGGGTAAAACAAGCTATATTAAAATACCTGCTACACCATTAACATTACATTATTCATTCTGTTAGAATTATTTCAGATGTTTTCTCTGAGATCACTAGTACTTTTACTATTATTCAAAGTGAATATAGCAAATATATGACTTGTTTTTCACATTAATAAATCTGACTCATTTCCAAATGTTTAGCTATTTCAACATTTTAGTGTATGTGAATTCTTTAAAGGTTTCTACTTTGAATTCTTAGATATTTGAGTTATAGAATCCTATCAGGGTGTTCCTTTTTGTTTTTTATTTTGCTGGGTTTTTTTTTCTTTTTTAATTTGTTGAGTCCTTTTTAAACTACGGGCTCTCTCAGTGTGATTTTGCTTTTACTTTTGTTTATTCTTTTTTGTGGGTTTGTTTGTTTTAGGTTTTGAGTCACACCAGGTGATGCCCAAGGGTTACTCCTGTGTGCTCAGAAATTGCTCCTGGCTCAGGGGACCATATAGGACGCTGGGGATCGAACCCAGGTTTGTCCTATGTCAGCCGCATGCAAGGCAAATGCCCCAATGCTGTGCTATCACTCAGGCCCCAAGTTTTGATTTTGAATCAAGTTACTGCCTGTTCCTTGTTTACATTCATTTCAGAATCCACATCTAATTGAGTTGGCCTTGAGGAATTTGTGGTTGGAAAGAAGATATGGTTATAAAGTATGACTAAAATATTTTTTATTAAAAACGCTTTTTCTTTATTAACATTCAGGACAAAAAATCTGTGGAAAGCACTTGCCTTTGTTTTGCACGTCTAGTGGACAACTTCCAACATGAAGAAGTAAGCAAGCATTTATGTAGTCTTTGAGGGCATTTTCATGAATCTGTTAAATGGCGGAAATCAACATTAACGATATCTTTTTTTTTTTTTCATGCATTTGTTTAGAATTTACTCCAGCAGGTTGCCTCCAAAGATCTGCTTACAAATGTTCAACAACTATTGGTAGTGACTCCGCCAATTTTAAGTTCTGGAATGTTTATAATGGTGGTTCGCATGTTTTCTCTCATGTGTTCCAACTGTCCAACTTTAGCCGTTCAACTTATGAAGCAAAGTAAGTACTGTTTTATTTTACTTGTAAGGAGGAAGTGTGTGTCCTTCCAGAGAAATAAAGTAATTCGGGACCGGGTAGGTGGCGCTGGAGGTAAGGTGTCTGCCTTGCAAGCGCTAGCCAAGGAAGGACCGCGGTTCGATCCCCCGGCGTCCCATATGGTCCCCCCAAGCCAGGGGCGATTTCTGAGCACATAGCCAGGAGTAACCCCTGAGCGTCAAATGGGTGTGGCCCAAAAACCAAAAAAAAAAAAGAAAAAAGAAATAAAGTAATTCTAAGTCAGAGAAATTGGACAGGTTGTTAAATATCATTGTTATCAGACGTTAAGGTCAAAAAATGTTGAATGTGCCATTAAAGTTGAGCAATAGATTAATACTTCATCTGCAGGCTTTTTAGATTAATTTGTATTTATTTTTGCCACTAGCGGTTTTTTGTAATATTAAAACCTAAATTATTGCTTTCTACTTACACATTATCATTAGTGTAAATTTTTTTATTAGGAGAATTAAGTTTCATATTATCACTTAACTATTGTCATCCACTCACTGGTAATTCTGTTAATTAGATGTAGAAGTTGACCTGATTCTAGAATGCTTCCTTACTCAAAAAGTTGGGACTTAGTTATACAGATAATTTGTTTTGATATTGCTACTTTACTGTTTCTAAACTTTCTCTAATCTTACCCATTGATCTGCAGATAGTTCATTTTACTGCTATTTTGGTTGACTTTCTCTAATACATTTTACACAGAAACATTGGATTTCAGCCTATTTGTTTTAGGATTATTACTAATAAAGTATTCACTTAAACACAAAAGCATCTTAATCGTAGGCGGTTTCATTTCTATTTTAAACCTGGCCGATGTCAGTATTTTTGACAGTAAAATTTGACAATTCCTCAGAAAGAATATGAAGTAATGGGGGGCGGTCAGCTTTACATTTAATTATTTTCTTGTCTGTGAGTTAGCTCATAGACATGGTATTCCAGAAAACATTGTTTCCTTTTGCCTTGGAGCAGTATGCTTTCTGCTTAGGTCAGTTTAAGATTTTAACTCTTGGAGCCAGAGCGATAGCACAGCAGTAGGGCATTTGCCTTGCATGTGACTGACCTGGAACAGACCCGGGTTTGATCCTTGGCATCCCCAATGGTCCTCTGAACCTGGCAGGAGTAACCCCTGAGTGTTGCTGGATGTGGCCCAAAAGCCAAAAAAGAAAGGTTTAAATTCTTGGGTAGTCATATATAGTGTACTTTTCATACTAAATCTTTAGAAACTCCTTGGATTTTACATTTGCTAAAGTTTCACTATAGATTTTTTTTATATTTGGGTCATCATTATCATAAATAAATACAACTTTGAATTTGGGGATTTTTTTTTCCTTTCACTTTGTTTGATTATTTTTACTTATTTTGCACACTTTGGGGACTTTACCATCCATTCTAATAGAGCACATTAGATTTATTTTCTTCTGTAAAAACAAAAGAAATAAGAACTTTCTAAATTCTCTAATCTCTGGGCTGGAGCAGTTGCGCAAGCAGTATGGCGTTTGCCTTGTACGAGCTAACCTAGGATGGACCTTGCTTCAATCCCCGGATGTCCCATATGGTCCCCAAGCCAAGAGCGATTTCTGGGTGCATAACCAGGTGTAACCCCAGAGCGACATCTGGTGTCGCCCAAAAAAACAAAAAGCAAACAAACAAACAAAAAAAAAACCCACCTCTAATCTCAAAAGAAAATGAAAGAAGCTTTATAAAATGCTATTTTATACAGTCACAATTTCTACAAGAGTTGATAAAACTACGTTTCAAGAAATAAAATGGGGAGGGGGGGCCTGGAGAGATTGCACATCAGTAAGGCGTTTGCCTTGCAGGCAGTTGACCTGGGAGGGACCCCGTTCGATTCCCATATGGTCTCCCAGCTTGCAAGGAGCGATTTCTGAGTGCAGAGCCAGGAGTAACCCCTGAGCACCGCTGGGTGTGGCCCAAAAACCAACTAATTAATAAATAGTTTTAAAAAATTAAAATTTTGGTTTATGGTTTTGGGCCATACCTACCAGTGCCTCAGGTATTATCTGCCTGTTGTTTCACTTATGACCTTCCAGTTGGGGTTTGATGTTGAGAGCCTAATAGTTTGGGAGCAGTTTACTAGCTGGCTAGAGGTATTTTGGAGCTGTGGCAGGCTGACAAAGGACTCTACATCTGACCTTCTTGCCCTTTTACCCTCCTGTCGGTGTGGATTATTTGCCACTCATAAAAATTACCAAGATTTCTTTCCCCTTCAAGGGGATAGGGGAATGGGAATCAATTTCTCATTCTGGGAGCTCTTTGAGGATCCATCGATAACCAGTCAAGGAGTAAACTTGACACAGCACTCAGGGTTTTATTCCAGGCAGTCCTCAGTGGACTGGTGATAGAACCAGGTAGGCAGTCTATTTTACTTTTAAAATTAATAGTAAAATGGGTACCTGTAATAAATTAATTTTAGTCCCTGCCTTCCATTGTGCCATGGATGTTGGACTCTGTCTCTCTCACTTGCTCGCTTGTCCCCCTCCACACAGGATCAAACCCTGGACGCATTAAAAAAAAAATGAAGTTAATAGTAAAATAATAGAGAATTTGCTGATTATTTTCTAACACTAATGAAATATTACATGTGAGTAATACTTTTAGAAACATAAGGCAGGGCAACAAAGACCTAGTCCTGTCTTTAGATTTTAGCTTTTGGGAGGAGAATCTTGTAAATGCACATATTTTCCACTGGCCTCTTATACACCAACCAACTAGTACCAACTAGGACTCATTCTTAAAAGGACTCTGGGGACTGATAATAGGATATTTTAATGAACTCCATTTTAACATTGGAAGGTTAATATTTTATAAGGAGATATTTTCCTTGATCATAATATGGTAAAATTCAGGTGATCTCTTGACTATTTGTATCCTACTGGCTGTGTTTTCAGTATATAAAAATAAAAACATATAAATTTATTAGACTTGGAGACTATTCTGAACACATTAAGAAGGTCTGATCCTTGGCATTGTCTTTAGCACTTCAGGAGTGAGTGCTAAGCCAAAGTAACCCCTGAACATTGCTAAGCATGTGCTCCTCCTGCCACCATACATCCCCAAGTGGGGAAGAGGGGAGTTTGATTTCTAATTAGGTACCAAGCTGAAAGATTAGGACTCCGCCTGAGGTCCTCAAAAAGAAATGGTTAAATCTTCATAAATTGTCCTTTCAATTATTGTTGAAGTAAATCATTTGTTTGTCACTTTTAACTTTTGTAATATAGAAAATAAAGTCTTGCATAGTGAATGATTCCCTTTTAAATTAATTATAAAGTTAAGTTTCATAGGCTTTTGTTTTTTGTTGTTGGTTTTACAGACATTGCAGAAACACTTCACTTCCTCCTATGTGGTGCCTCCAATGGAAGTTGTCAGGAACAGATTGATCTTGTTCCACGAAGTCCTCAAGAACTGTATGAATTGACATCTCTGATTTGGTAAAGATTGAGCTGATAGGATTTATATGGGGGTATTTTGAGATTAATATTTCCCCAAAATGGCCACATTGCTTCCTAGGATGGGGGCTATAATGGTGTTGCTTTGCTTTTTCAGCGAACTTATGCCATGTTTACCCAAGGAAGGAATTTTTGCTGTTGATACTATGCTGAAAAAGGGAAATGCACAGAACACAGATGGAGCAATATGGCAGTGGCGTGATGACCGGGGTCTCTGGCATCCTTATAATAGGATTGACAGCCGGATCATTGAGGTAGTAGTTTTATTGTACCATTTAAATGGATCAGTTTTGGTGGAGAGTGGGGGAGTCGGGATGGACTGGGGAGGTGTATATGGGTACTTAAATATGCTCAATTTTGAATTAATCAAGATTCTCTCATTTTGTCTCCTGAGAACAAGATCCTCATTTCTGTTCAGGTCAGAAAACATGGTGTTCTAGTCCTGCTTCTGCTGCTCACTACCTGATTGACTTGGAGCAAGTAATTTGAGTTCTTTGTTCCATAGTTTCCTCATTTCTGAAAGGAAACATTGGAGGACTTAGACTACATGTATTAGGAGCTCCCCCCCCCCCCCCATACATCCTACACAAAAGAAATCTTTAGAAAAATGATAATTTACAAATAGATAGCTACTTCTTACTATTTCAAATCAAACATAAAAACAACTGAATATCCTTTAGGAGTATGCTTAAATTTTGATGCACAAATTGCCTTATGCATTTTATTGGGATAAATTTTGATGACAGATGATACACAAAAACACAATATATAAAATTACACCTGTTTGGGACTCAGAAAAATTAGTGACAAATAAAGAAAAGGCAAATATTTAAGTGATTTTTATTTTCTCTCAGAGGTTTTGTATATGCACGAATTTGTGTGTACTTTAACTATTGTTTTCGAACTTGTCCATTTTAAGACTGTTGTAAAATATTTCAGTAATTCTTAAGTCAGCAAAGTAATTGGTCTAGTTTATAAAGGGTTGGAAATGCCAAGGCCTCATTTGCTAATATCCTCAACTGGTACTTGAATTCTTAAGAATGTCACTTACGAGGCCAAAGAGAAAAGACAGACAGCATGTAAGGCACTTTGCCTTGCATGCTACTGAATTGAATTCTATCCACGGTGCTACATACAGTTACCCAAGCCTGCCAGGAGTAAGCCCTAAGGACCACTGGCTATGGCGCCAAAGCAAAAATTCAAACAGTTACCACATATGTAGGCAATCTCCTTCAAAGGATATCTTTCAGTTTCTCAAGATGAATTTTTGGTAGACTTTTTGACCATTGACTCAAGTTATAAAATTAGTAAGCTTGTATGGGATATCTGAATTCTGGAGTTAGGGGTGTAGCTCAGTGATAAAACACTTGCCTTGCATATGTGAGGCCTGAATTTGATCCCTGGTTTCAAACAAAATAGGAAAACTGAATTCAAAGCCACTTTTTTTTTTTTTTTGATTTTTGGGTCACACCCGGCGGTGCTCAGGGGTTACTCCTGGCTGTCTGCTCAGAAATAGCTCCTGGCAGGCACGGGGGACCATATGGGACACCGGGATTCGAACCAACCACCTTTGGTCCTGGATCGGCTGCTTGCAAGGCAAACGCCGCTGTTCTATCTCTCCGGGCCCCCAAAGCCACTTTTTTTTAAAGCTACTGTTATTCATCTCTAACTTGTGCAATTAGCTTTATTCTCTGAGCAGGTCATGGTTGCTAAGTGTCTCAGTAGCATTTTCTGGATAAATTTTCTATTAGCTTATTATTGCTTATGAATTCTGTCTTAATCTAGGAATTCTATAGATGGGATTGTTAAATTAATGAATAGTCTGCATGGGAGAGATAGTGTAGTGGGTAGGGCATTTGCTTTATACACGGCAACCTGGATTCCACATCGGGCATCTCATGGACCCCCAGCCTGCTGGGAATGAGTCCTAGTGCAGAGCAAGGAGTAACCTCTGAATATTGCCAGGTGTGGTCCAAACAAACAAAAAGAATGAATATCCCTTCACATTTAAAAAAAACATAATCAAACAGTTAAGTAAGCTGTTTTGTTTTAGTTGTGTATTGTGTAGTGCATGTAACCCAGGAGATTGCTCTCAATTCCATATATGTCCCTTGTATTCTAAATGCATCATTTAAATGTATAATAAATATTCTGTTCTTTCCTGGACAGAAACATTTTGTTTAAAGGAGGATTTTTGATGGGCTTTATGAATCTATGATGTAAATAACATTTAATAGAAAAATTAGATACTAAGACTTACAGATAAACTTTTTTCTCTACCAGCAGTGTCTTAAAATCTTTATCCATATTGTGTCTTCATAACTGGACCTTTCATCAGGATTTTACTTATTTATGTCTCGGGACTAAAAAGGGTCTTTGGTGTATTTGTCTGAATTAAGAATTTTTTTTTGATTTGAGCTTTATCATATCCATACTAGTCTTTCTCCAAAATATTACTTCCATCTTCTAATCCCTGGTGAAATGAATATGTAAGTTAGCACTTGCAGATTTATGGTAGGACCCCACTGTGTCTTAAGTTAATACATTTCTCCATGTTTATATTCAAGGTTTCTCTTTCTTTGCTCTCAGGCAGCCCATCAGGTCGGTGAGGATGAGATAAGCTTGTCCACTCTGGGACGAGTTTATACTATTGATTTTAATTCTATGCAGCAAATCAATGAGGACACGGGAACAGCACGTGCCATTCAGAGAAAACCTAACCCCTTAGCCAATACTAACACTAGTAAGTACCTATTCAGGTAAAATTTGGATTGTATTATAGAAATACTCACATGAGTATTATTTATAAAATACTGTTGCATATTTTTAACCAATGTAAGAGAGTTGTATGCCAGTAATCATTCATAGATTGTTTTTATTAGTGAGCTGTCTTAACTGTTATTTCCTTATTATTCTAATTTTCAGTATGCTGGGTTCTAGTCAGAATTAGCCATAAATATCAAATAGAGTATAAAACCTACTCTACATTTAATCTATCTCATCATACCAGTTATTTATAGCCAGTGACTAAGTATAAAATATTAAGCCAACTATTTTTTTTAAATTCTAATCATAAAAGAAAAAAACTTAAGAAAACTAGATGAGGGACTGGAGTGGTAGCACAATGGGGAGGGCATTTGCCTTGCACACAGCCAACCTGGGTTTGATCTCTGGCATCCCATATGGTCCCCCGAGCCTGCCAGGAGTGACCCCTGAGCACTTCAGGGTATGGCCCAAAAACAAAGAAAAAAGAAAACTAGATGATCATGATATTTTTATTTGGGTTTCTGACATTTATCCATCTCAAGAATTGAGTAGTTTAGAGTACAAGGGTCCATAGACTGTTGAATGGTTAAGTTTGCATCTCTGTCCCTGAGCTCAACTATGCTCTTACACTTTTGCGCTATATAGGCACATAAAGTCTATAAACACAAACATAGGCAGTGTATAAACATAAGTAGCTTACCGTTCTGTCAGATTGTCAAAAGCTTGAGCTGTTAAATGGTTTTGCCAACCCCTAGTCTAGAGCTTTGCTTTTCATTATCATTCCTTTGACCATAGTTTTTAAAGTAAAGTGATAACTTATACTGTATTTCCCTAGCTCTTTAGCAAAAAAAGGCTGTTTCTCAAACTATTTCTTACTAATTTGTAATATACTGATTTGTTCCCCTTATCAGTAAAATAAAGTGTTGTGGTTTCTTCTGATCTTTATCTGGTCAGAATAGACTAGTGTTTTTCAAGGAGGTTAAATTATGCTTTAATGCTATCTTCAGCATTTGTGGAACTCGGATCTTACCAGGTAATTTAATTTGCTTCATAATTTAAAAAGAAAGCCTTTTCAAGTCATAGTCTGAGTTCTCTTCGTTCTTAATGTATTGCTTTTAAAATCTGTATCTTCAGGACTGTAATTCTTTTTTATAGGTGGATATTCAGAGTTAAAGAAGGATGATGCTCGAGCACAGCTTATGAAAGAGGATCCGGAACTGGCTAAGTCTTTCATTAAGACATTGTTTGGTGTTCTTTATGAAGTGTATAGTTCCTCAGCAGGACCTGCGGTCAGACATAAGTGCCTTAGAGCAATTCTTAGGATAATTTATTTTGCGGATGCTGAACTTCTGAAGGATGTCCTGAAAAATCATGCTGTTTCAAGGTGTGTTCATTAAACTAGAGAGATAACCATTATAATTTCAAATTTCTGCAAGAATTTTAGAAACCAAGCCATTACAGTTAAACTGGAATATAATATAATAATATTATGTGCAATAGCACAGGATGGAATGTTTGAAGTATGTTAGATAAAGAATAAAGTATGTAAAAGAAAATGAGCTTTAAAGAAAGTTACTGTTGAGAGTATGAGTCCACCATCTTCTATCAGTGTGTAGCCTTCCTTAATGAGCATTTAAAAACATTTATTAACTGGAATGGACTGGTTTAACAATTTAAATATTTTGCTCTGAAATTAAATTTATGCTAGTCAAAAATAATGATCACATTCCCAGACATTATTTATACAAATGCTTTCTCTTTTTAGTCACATTGCCTCCATGCTATCAAGCCAGGACTTGAAGATAGTAGTTGGAGCACTTCAGATGGCAGAAATCTTAATGCAGAAGTTACCTGATATTTTTAGTGTTTACTTCAGAAGAGAAGGTAATGTCATTCATAATAATTATGGCCAATTTTTTTGTTTTTCTTTCATTACAAATAAAGTAGGGGCCGGCGAGGTGGCGCTAGAGGTAAGGTGTCTGCCTTGCAAGCGCTAGCCAAGGATCAGGACCGCGGTTCGATCCCCCGGCAACCCATATGGTCCCCCCAAGTCAGGGGCAATTTCTGAGCGCTTAGCCAGGAGTAACCCCTGAGCATCAAACGGGTGTGGCCTGAAAAAAAAACAAAAAAAGAAAAAGAAATAAAGCAGTCACCTATAGGTGAGTTCTTATAGTTCAAATAGTTTGTTCTTTTTATCTAATACAGGTAATGTGAAATTTATTTTCATTTGGTGATTCTTAGTTTTAATGATTTGATTATCAGTAGCTGTATCATTCACTTAAAATATATGCTAGAATAGTTCCTTGGAAAAATTCAGGTCTATTCTAATGAATCCTTACTAAATCCATACTAAAGAATGAATTTTTCATTTACTACATAGTTAATAGGGTACCTTAAATTTATAATAATCAAATCGTTACTGGTCTACTGCTGAAATAATCATAGAAGATGTGCTTTCCTATTCTTGGGTATTTCAAATATATATTTGCATTGGTCATTTGGATGGGGTTTTTTTGGTTTTCTTTTCTCCCACATTCAGTGACACTCGGGTTACTCCTGACTCTGTGCTCAGAAATCACCCCTGGCTTGAGAGATCATATGGGACGTCGGGGATCGAACGGAGGTTCTCTGGGTCAACCGTGTGCAAGGCAAACGCCCCATCTCTGTGCTATTGCTCCAACCCTCATTTGGATGATGGGTTTTTTGTTTGTTTTCGGTTTTTGGGCCACACCCAGTGGCGCTTAGCGTTTTCTCCTTGTTCTGTTCTCAGAAACCACTCCTGGCAGGCACGGGGGACCACATGGAATACCGGGATTCGAACCACCCCCTGTCCTGGGTTGGCCACTTGCAAGGCAAATGCCCTACCTCTTTGCTATCTCTCCAGCCCCATAATTCGGATGATTTTTAAAAATTTATGGTTTTATCTTTATGATTATTGGCTTTTTTTTTTTGAAGGTTCAGGAAATAATATTCACTTAATAAGTGTAATAGTATTACACTTCATGTAATTCCTACCTTTATCACCGATCTTATCAACACTCCTTTTTTCACATTCACTTTTTCCTAAACTAGATCCATAGTTCTTCACATCTTGAAAATGTAATAAGTATATTATGCAGTAGTATGAAATAGTGGGAAGAGTTTTTTTTACCATTAATTTCACCTCTTTTTCAAATAAAAGTGGGCTTACAGAAAGTTACCAGTGTGTATAAACAAAGGGTAAACTCTTCCATTTTCTAGAAGTGAGTATTGTTAACAGATAAGATGTTTATGTGAATAGAAGTTGTCTCTGCTCATATTAGCATTTGTATTTTCTTATTTTTAATTTTAAGTTATTGTCCTTTGCAATTTTTGCTTTTGACTTTTTTTTTTGGGTTTTGGACCACATCAGTCAGTGTTCAGAGGCTACTCATGGCTCAGCACTCAGGAATCACTCTACTATATGGGATACCTGGGATCGAACCTGAGTCAACCATAGGAAGGGAAATGACCTCCCCACTGTACTCTTTGTGTGTGTGTGTGTGTGTGGTTTGATTTTACTTGTTTGTTTCACTTTCCTGATTTCAGGAGTGTCCAAAACTATCTTAGTTGGCCCCCGCGCCCCCCCCCCCACCTTTTTATTTTTTAAGTAAAAACGGGCTGTATTCAGAAGTACTAAGGAAGGAGAGATTAACAAAGAGAGTAATATGCTCAAGAAAGAACAAAGGCTTCAAGGTGGAGAAAGCCTAGGTATACATCCCAGCATGAAAACTGGAAAGTATACATCTCAAGAGGGGGAGATGTAAAGAACATATTCATGGGCCTCAGAAGCACATGTGCCTTTGCCCTCTACTTTTATAGATAGGTTCAGTTGTGTTAGCAGATTGAATTTCCCTCTTCTCAAGTGTGTGTTACCCTCTTCAGTAGTGAATGTGTGGAAGAGTTTCAAAAATTTTTTGCAGCTTGTATGTGGCTAGCTCTGTTCTTTCCTATTTCATCTTAATGTCACATTTAAATTCTTATACCTCTAGTACACTATTTTACCTCATGAGCCAATTACTATTTGTAATTTTTATTAAGATATTTCCCCTTCCGGTAAGTGACTTAGAAGTCATTTCCTTTGTTTCGTGGTTGTCATATGTGGCGGTCACTGTGCCTCAAGGTATTGGCGGAGGACTGGTTATGCTCAAGGGGAATATGATATAGTACTGGAGATCAAACCTAGGCCACAGCATATAGAATAAGTGCTCTAGACTATTGCTTCACCCAATACTGTGGGTGTGTGAGCATGTATTCATACATTCAATGACATATTTGCCTAAGATTATTTGCAGAGGCAACTGTTTTGACACTTTTCTTCCTCCCATGTATATTCTGTATTCCACATAAGAATCTTCTTCCAGAGAGGTTGCTCTTTGACTTTGCTATAAGGATATAAAAGTCATTTTTTAGTTCCAATTATTAATAGCAAAGATGATGCTGTGGTTTTTGTCTCATTGCAGCATTTCAAGTTCACGAATTTAGGTCTTTATTTCTTTCTTCTCTTGACTTTATGATGGGGGGGGGGTCACACATCTCGCAGTGTTACTAGCCAGGGATCACACTGGTGTTCCTGTCACTGCTCTAGACCCTGCAAGCTGTGCTTTTAGCTTGGTGTCACATCATTTAGTTGCAATGTTTGTGGTTCTTGCCATGCTTATCCACTATTATGGTGCTGCAGTCTCAAACAGCAGACCTGTAAGGAGACCAAGTTCAGCTCTTGTGGGTGGCACCAATAACCTAATATGGCTTCATGCCTGGAATAGCGGGCCCCCCCCCCCCAGAAAAAGCCATACCTTTCTCTTTTCTGCCCCTCCCTTCTTATCTTCACTAATTCTCTTAATAGCAATTAATACAAGAGTCTGGGGTACCCAGAGCCATATCCAGGGATGCTTGGCTGGGACACTTCTGTGGTGCTGGGAATTCAAGAACAAATCTAGCATTTGCTAAGGAGACATATTCAGTTTATGTTCAGTTTTCTCCCCATCTGGCTCTCATGCTCCTTGTGTACTGTTTCTACTATTGAGTCTTGATTTTGTAAGTCCTGATTCAGTGCTTTACTTTAGGATTTTATACCCTTTAAATTGTATATAATGGGGCTGGAGAGGTAGTATAGCAGGTAGGGCACTTGCCTTGCACATGCAGACCCAGGTTCAATCCTTGGCATTCCATATAGCACCACCAAGGGTAGCCTCTGGGCATTGCTGAGTTCCCAGGTACTCAAATTAAAGAAAATTGCATATGATCTTTGAATATTAAAATATATACAATAAAATAGTTCATTTGTTTTCTACATTTTCTAGATAATTTTTAGTCATTTCTTCTAAATCTGTATTAACAAAGGTAAAGGTTTTGGGATGGTGAGGATGTGATCTTGATTAAAATGAATTCTTTTTCATCTTTATTAATATAAAGGTGTAATGCATCAAGTAAAACACTTAGCAGAATCGGAGTCTTTGTTGACAAGTCCACCAAAGTCATGTACAAATGGGTCAGGATCCTTGGGGTCCACAACATCTGTCAGCAGTGGAACAGCCACCGCTGCCAGTAATGCCACAGCGGATTTGGGATCCCCCAGCTTGCAGCACAGCAGAGATGATTCTTTAGATCTGAGCCCTCAAGGGTAAGTGGGTGGGTTTTAAAAGAATTGATTTGTTCTTGCCCTTCACATTTAGCTGCAACATATTCAGGGACTTAGTGGTAGAATAAAAATTTATACATTCATAGCTTAATATTTTGCTAGATGTTCAGTGGAATTGTGAAGAAAGCCACATATTTAAAATAATTGATTTGCTTTTGCTCTTCACCTTTAGCTGCAACATATCCGAGTTAGCAGTAGAATAAAAATTTGTACATTCTTAGCTTAATATTTTGCTAGATGTTCAGTGGAAATGTGAAGAAAGCCACATATTTATTGGAAACCTGATTAAAGTCACCTGTTTTAAGCTTATGTGATCCACTGACAGACATAAACGAATTTCAACGCTAAGGCGTTAAGTGATTTGTATGCGTTGCACACTTTGCAGGTGTAAAACTTGAGTTCTGATTCTTAAACTGTAAATTTAGTTGTTGGTTTTATTTTATGCACAAGTTTTATGACACCTAAATACTAATATTGTGAAAAAATATAAAAGAAACCCTTAATTTTTACATACTTTATTTGTAAGTGGAATTTTTTCTTAATGAAGAATGAGTATCTTTGTTTTTGTGAGAAAAAGGTATTTATTTAGGAAATGCATGTGAATAAGACATGTTCATGTTGTGTAATGATCTGTGCAAAGTTCATCACCATTCAGCTTTCAGAGCCAAAGGGCATTATTATGGGGGAGAATTCCCATATAGTGAAAATGGGAATTACTAATTTTAGCACATTTCTTTGCTTCTACCATTTTTTAATTTCTTGCTTATATTGTGCTACTAAAGAATTAACCAAACCATAATATGTTGTTCTGGTAAAGCCCAATAAAAAGTAGTTTTTGTTTCTTTGATGTTAGAAACAATATTTGACGTCTGGGGAAATGGAACAAAGGACTAGGTAATACCATAAGTGTGTGAGCCCCAGAATAATCCCAGCACTGTTTGAGGCGTAACTGCCAAGCACCTCCATGGTGTGTACTTCCCAAAATATATAAACAACTAAAAAGATATTTTGCTATAAGTGGTATGCAATGAATCAAACTAAAATCTGCAATTCAGTATAATATTCAGAGTAATACAAATTTTAATTCTGCCAGCTAAAAAGTTAATTTTGGTAAAATGTAGTAATACATAATAAAAGGAACAAAAATTAGCTTTAAAAACTGCAATATACTTACAGCGACGGCCACCCCAGGAATGGCTTTCTGCCACCTGGGCGCCCTGTCCAGAGCTGGGCCTTTGGGCTTGGCCATTTACGGGGCACATGGTGCCCAGTTCCCAGATGCCTACTCGAAGGAGCTTTATGGCAAAGCCAACCAGTACCACTTCTTACACAGTCTGGCCCTGTTAGGGGTCCCCACTTGGAGAAAACCCCTCTGGGCTGATTACTACTAATCTCTGGAACCACCTTATTCTGCACCAGTTTTTACTATCAAGGTCTGACTGGAAACTCCAGCATCCAGCCTTTGGCCCCTGTGGGAGGGAACCTGCTGATACTGGGCTGGCTTGCCGTGGCTCTTTGAGCTTCCTTGTGTTTTGATTTCGGTGAATTTTTTTGAAAACCGGGGCAGGGAGGGAATTAAAGTTCAAAGGCAAATGGGAAAAAATAAATAAAAACTGCAGTATAGCCACACACCCCCAATAAAACTAGATAGCTGAGATTTCTTGAAGTTTTAAGTGCCACTTGCTGACAGATCTCTACTCTAGATTAAATGTGGATTGTAGAGATTTGAAGATTTGTGATGCAAGACCTGTTGCAGAGTGATAGCCATTTTAGGAAACTTGAATTTAGGTGGCACTGTGCTTAGGGGTCACTGCTGATGCTGCATACGGGACCATAAGTGGTACTGGGGATCAAATTTAGGTTGGCAGAGTGCACAGCAAGAACTTTAATTGCTGTATTATTTCTTTAGCCCCTTACTATTTTTGCCATTAGTTTGCTTTTCAATGAACATAATTGTGACAATTGCTAAACTTACCCATGTTTTTCCTTGTGATAGTCGATTAAGTGATGTTCTAAAAAGAAAACGACTGCCAAAACGGGGGCCAAGAAGGCCAAAGTATTCACCTCCAAGAGATGATGACAAAGTAGACAATCAAGGTAATTTTTTTCAAGAAACAGTGGGAGGTCATGTGAAGATAACAGTAGTTCCAAATGTGCATCTGATAAAAGCTGCTTATTAGCAGCTTATTATAGCTTTGAGACACTGGACCAGAGTTTTCTGAGCAAATTCATCAAAGAGTAAAATCTTAACAATTCAGTTGGTTATTGACTATATTAAAGTGATCTAATTTGTTGTTCTCTTCTTTTTGTAGCTAAAAGCCCTACTACTACTCAGTCACCGAAATCTTCTTTCCTAGCAAGCTTGAATCCAAAAACATGGGGAAGGTTAAGTGCACAGTCCAACAGCAACAACATTGAACCAGCACGAACTGCAGGAGTCAGTGGTCTTGCCAGGGCTGCCTCAAAGGACACCATATCCAATAATAGGTAAAGTGGAAAGTTGTGCGCTGTTAACTCTTCTAAGATTACTAAAATACGATTTCAGTCAGCAAATTGTAGGCAGAGATGAAACCTGGGAACAGAACTTTAATTGATACTCAGAAGGGGCATAGCTCAAGGAAGAAATAGGTCTCAGTTTTTAGAATCTTTCACCTGACTATTTGCTAAGTTCTAGGCTTTATTGCAGTGACAGGAGTCCAAACCCAGGCCTCTGCTACTGCTCAACATCACTAGACCCAACTCCTTTTGGGGTGTTATGTTCAAACAGAACAAAGATACACACTTAAGTCTGTCTTTTCTCTGTCTTTTAGAGTAGAGCCACACCCCTTGCCCTTTTTTTGGTAACATGTTTTTATGAATCTTAAACTATTTATAGATTGTGGGTTATTTCTAGTGTTTGTTCAGCAGTTGCTCCCTTTGGTGGTGTGTGTGTGTGTGTATGCTGCTCCCTTTGGTGCTGGGCTGTGTGTGTTTACACTTTTTTAGGGTGGGGTGTGTATGTACACGCCTTTCGGTTTT
Source organism: Suncus etruscus (assembly GCF_024139225.1). Lineage (NCBI taxonomy): Eukaryota > Metazoa > Chordata > Mammalia > Eulipotyphla > Soricidae > Suncus > Suncus etruscus. The sequence goes on from NC_064849.1 coordinate 20,856,717, forward strand.
GGGGGAGGATGCTAGTTGGTCTTATTCCTTGCGCTGTGAGATACCAGGAATTGAATCTGGGTTGGCCATATATAGAGCAAGCACCCTATTCACTGTACTATCTGGCATGTTGTGGGTAGAGCAGTTCTTTTAAGGAACTATTTTTAAAAAGACTATCTGATTTACCCATTTTGGCTGCTTCTGCAATCCTAGCTACTACTGTACTTAGCCCTGCAGGGAACGTATCTGTTTTTTTGAATTGATACTTTCTGTTCTGGGAAGTAGTTCAGAAGTGAAATCTTGGGACTGGAGCAAAAGTACAGCAGATAGGGCACTTTCCTTTCACACAGCTGAATGGAGTTTTATTGCTGGTCCCTTGAGCCCGCCATAAATGATTCCAGAGTGCAGAGCCCTGGGTAACTCCTGAGTACCGCCTGGTGTGACCCCATAGTTAAAAGGAGAAAAAAAAGAAGTGGCATCTTGGGCCAGAGTTTAGTACAGTGGGTAAAGTACTTATCTTGCAAACAACTGACCTGATTCCATCCTTGAACCCCTATGCCCCCCCCAAAAGTGGAATATCTATATTATAAATAACTATTTTTTCCATATACACTAAACTAGACTGCATACCAACCATTCTTCCACTTTTGGATGGAGTTAATTGTTATTGAACAATTTGTAATTGCTATTGTATCTTGGTTTATTAGCTGTTTATTTGATGGATGATGTTCATATATTTTCTATTTCTATTCAGTAAGTTACTTTTAATTTAGCCCAGTTTCCTTTAGCCATGCATGCAATAACATTCCAGTTTAATGTGATCACAATTCATTGTCTATGCCTGTCCAGTCAAGTCATTGAATACATGCCTGAGTGAGGTCCATATCCTGGTTAATTCCACCTATATTCAGTGTATTTTGTGTATCATTATCTAATTTTAAAGTCTTTGGTCACTTGAACTTTTGTGGATGATGTGAAATATGGATCTGATTTTTTTTTTCATATGACTCTAGTTTTCCTAGTACCATTTCTTATAAGGTTTTCCCTGCTTCATTTCATTCACCCAGCTCCTTTATTATATATTAGCTGTTCATAAATCTAAGTGTTTATTGTTGGGTTTATATAAATTCTGATCCATTGATCTAAAAATCTTCCCTTACGCCAGTGCTTCTCAAATAGTGGGGGTGGCATGTCCCCCGGTAGGGGGGGTCGCAAGGCTCCGTAAAGGGGGGCACATTTGACCTCGGCAAACACTGTCATAACAAGCTAAGCCCCGTGTTTATGTCTCTGTATGTCTCTGGAGCTGAGTTGCTGTGTCCTGCTTTAAACCCTGCAAAGCTATACATCACAAAACTGCTCATTGTAGCCATTAACCCAGACATCATCTCTGATTAAAAAATCAGCTCAAATTATTTTATATATTTTTGTTTTGTAGGTTAAAGTTTTTTTTTTTTTTAATGTACTATTTAAAGTCACATGGGGAGGGGCGCGAAAAATGTTTTCTTCTTCCTAGGGGATCATGACAGAAGATAATTGAGAAGCACTGCCTTATAAGCCCAATACCACACAATTTTGATCACTAACTTTTTATAGTCTAATTGAAAGCTAGGAAATAGGATTTCTCTCATATTCTTTTTTTAATAATTCCCTTGGCAGTTTAAGTTGTTTTGTTACCACACAAATTTTAGTAGTAGTCTAGGTTTCGTTTGTTGGTTAAAAAAAAAAACTGTCAGCTAATGGGGCATCACAGTTCGACCAGCTTAGGTTATAGTTACACATGTCTAAACAGTTGTTTGATAAGCTAACCTTCACAGCCTCAGAAATTTTTGCATGTTTCCATTCTGCTTTAAGGATTACTACTGTCCACTGTGGCCTTGATGGGTAGAGCTTATGGACACAAGCATGACTTGTTTCCAGTTGGATTTTTCAGGAGCAGCTGATTTCTACTAAGGGCCTGGGAATGACCAAACATTGCCTGCTGACTTGTCAGTTTTTAGTTCCTCAAGCAGTTAGTTTAGGCAGTTAGCTTTTGTGGGGCCTTTGGCTCATTGCTCTCCAGTTTTGGTTGGAAATAAAATCTGGCACACACTTGAGCATCCTTCCTCTGATTGTGGCTGTGGCTGTGAACCTCTTAGTAAGCAACACAGCCTTGAATTTGTGGGGTGGGACCAAGTGACCGTGACAGGGTGAAACAGCCTATAGTCCACTCTGGGAAGACTATATCCCTGCATTCCCTTCTGGCTCAGAGTCTCGTTTGATAGAACTACTGTTAATTTTATGGGATTTCCTCTTTATATATAAGTTGCTTTATTGATGTTCTCAACATTATCTTTAGAGTTTTTAATTTTAAGTTTAAACTTTTTCATTTTAAGTTTTCTCAGTTGGATTCTGTTTTTGCTGAGACCCTTCCAGCCTCTTGGATCTCTGTGTCTGTAACCCTCAAGTTAGAAAATTCTGTGTGATTTCCTTGAATATTGTTTTTTCATCTAATATGCCTTCAATAGAGATTCTGATGATTGGTTTATATCTCTCTCTGATGTTCATAGTTGTTTATATTTTCTACCAGCTGTTTTTTTCTAGCAATTTCCTTCATTTTACCCGGGAGTTCCTTTAGGAAGGGGACACACCCAGAAACACCGTTTATTCCTGGCCCTGCACTTGGGAATTAATCCTTAGAGTGTATAAGGGGGGACCAGGAGTTATGCAGTGGATCAAATATGGGTTGGTCTGTGCAAGGCAAGCATTCCACTGGCTGTATTGTTACTTCAGCCCCTCATCTTGAAGCGCTTGGATCATTAGCACAGCTGCTATTAATGTGCTGTTTAAAGCTTCTAGAGTTTTTGATTACGAACCATACACTTCTTTTCTGCCTGAAATTTTTTCCTTTTAGACCTATTCTTTTTTTTTGTACTTTGCTGGCTTTCCTGTACCTACCTGTGCTGTTTTCTTTAATCTCATTAAACATCCTCATAATGGTGTCATAAAGTCACAGAGTACTGAGCTGATCTGATTGGTGCTGGAGTTCTATTTCCCTCACTGAGCTTGGTGGGCTTGGTGGGCTTCTATGCATCTTCCTCATTGGGTTTGCTCTGCTTCTACTGGGATGGTGTGGTGGCATGTAGACTTCAGAAGTTGTGGAGTTGAGTGCTTTGTTATGGTGAAGTTCAAGAGTTGTAGTGCCCAAGTTATGGCAGAATTCAGATGTGGGGGCTGCTGGGCCTCTATAGATTTTAATGCCCCCCTCGTTTCTTCTTTTAGGGAAAAAATTAAAGGTTGGATAAAGGAACAAGCGCATAAATTTGTAGAGCGTTATTTCAGTTCTGAGAATATGGATGGAAGTAACCCTGCACTGAATGTTCTTCAGAGACTTTGTGCTGCAACTGAACAACTCAACCTCCAGGTACTGTATATGTGCATCATGCCTGACTCAATCCATCTGCAAAAATTTCCCTTGAGGACTCGAGCCTTCCATAAATTTAGCTGTTACATTTCTTTTTTTTTATCAGAACATGTCCCGTTAGCATTGACATATCTTAATTTATCTATGGGCTTTTACAATTCATTATTTTATCATTAAATATCCTGAGAATTTTATATTTGACTTTTCATTTTCTCAACTATTTCCTGACAAAAGGCAAAATCTTAGAAATGTGTCTTATTTTGCTTTGTCTTTACAATTGATATGGCTGTCTATTCGCTCTTTCTCCTTGAGGTCTGAGTGTCTCTAGAGGCTTAATAACAAGCCTTTTGAGCCAGAGCAATAGTACAGTAGGTAAGGCACTTGCTTTCACGCAGCCAACCAAGGTTTGTTTTCCAGCATCCCACCAGAAGTAATCCCTGAGTACCCCCAGGTGTGGCCCAAAAATACAAAACCAAATAATAGCTTTTTATATTTCATCTGATTCCTAGTCATCTTTTTTGGAGTGGGCAGTCCAAGCCCAGCAGCACTTATGTTACTCTTGGTGGGCTTGGGGAAATCATTTGGGATGTTGGAAATTGAACCCAGGTCAGCCACGTGCAAAGCAAAATCTGCTGTGCTATCGCTCCAGCTACTCAGTCGTTTTTTTTTAATATACTTGGAGCAATTTTTGAGTGTTTTCAAGAAATGAGTCATTTTGTTTAGGCTGAATTTGTGTAATGCCATGTAATACTTGCCTTTGTAGTTTAGTATCATTTTTTTACACTTTATTTTCCTCTTTTAGTATGAATACGTGGGTGTTAATCATAAAACGTTTAGCATTTATGTATAAGATTATACAAAAAGATCATACATTGGGGCCGCCATCCCATACTCCAGAGCCAGGAGTAATCCCTAAGTGCTACCGATAGGTCCCCCCAAAAAGATCATACATAAAATTAAGATATGCGAGAATGTTAAAAGGCAATACAGAAATATTGTTTTGTGTGTGTGTGTTTTTTTTTTCAGGTGGATGGTGGAGCTGAGTGCCTTGTAGAAATTCGTAGCATAGTCTCAGAGTCAGATGTTTCATCATTTGAAATACAACATAGTGGATTTGTAAAGCAGCTGTTACTTTATTTGACATCTAAAAGTGAAAAGGATGCTGTGAGCAGAGAGATCAGATTAAAAAGATTTCTCCATGTATTTTTTTCTTCTCCAGTAAGTGATCTAAAAATTCCTTCTATATCTTATAATAAACATTGGTCAAGATATTAAAAGTAAAGCTTTTAACTTATATTTAGTGCATTGTTTTATCTTACATAGTAAAGAATATTTTTGTTTGGGCCACACCCACGGGTGTTCAGGGCTTATTCCTAGCTCTGCTCTCAGGGATCACTCCTGGTAGGTTGGGAGGACTGTGTGGGTTACCAGAGATTGAAATCCAGTTGGCTACATGGAAGGCAAGTGCCCTACCCATTGAACTATTGTTCTAGCCCTATTAAAGAATACTTTTAAAAAGTAAAACAATGAAATCATGATTTAATAAAGTCTATTCTGGGCTGGAGAAATAATGCAGGGGTTACAGTGCTTAGGCATGCTGCATGTCTGGGGTGACCGCCTCCCCCAATTTCTGGCACCACATACAGTTTCTGACCATTGTCCCTGGGGACAAAGGTAGGAGTAAGTTAGGTTTGGCCCATACAAAACCAAAGTGCATGCCACAATTTTTCTATGGTTTATGTAATAAGAATGTTTTTATTTGTAAGAAACATTATCTCATCTGTGTATATATTTTATTCTTCGTTTTTTTTTTTTTTATTCTTTAAGCACCATGATTACAAACATGATTGTAGTTGGGTTTCAGTCATAAACAGAACACCCCCTTTACCAGTGCAACATTCCCACTCCCACTCCCTCCTTCCCTTTCCATCCTCTGCCTGTATTCAAGACAGGCATTCTACTACAGTTACTTTATTTTATTTTTGGTTTTTGGGTCAGACCCACCAGCACTCAGGGGTTACTCCTGGCTCTGTGCTCAGAAATTGCCCATGGCAGGCATGGGGGACCATGTGGAATGCCAGGATTCGAACCACCATCCTTCTGGATGTAAGGCAAATGCCCTACCTCCATGCTATCTCTCTGGCCTCAATTTTTTTTTTAAGTTCAGTAAGATTTTTTTTTTCTTTCTTAAAGGATAAGTGTTAAAAAAAATATAGTAATAAAGGTGTGAAAGTGGCAATCACCGTTGTTTGCATAGGCCCAAAAAAATATGGGGAAAACAGAAAAAAAAATTCTTGGCCTGATTACAATAAGGCCTCACCCTGAAGTTTATTGGCATAAGACTGACTCTGGGCTCCAGGCATACCAGTCTGCCCAATCCCTGAGTCATTCTCCGTGGTCCTGGTGAAACTTTTTCGCACTTTACCTGTTGTTGGTCTTAGGTTCCTGTATTTAAAGATTCTGGATTCTGTGCATTTCCTTCATCGAGGTCAGGCTGATGTGGAGCATCCTCTAGTTTCACCTCACCATTAGTTGCAGAGAGACCTGCCCCACAAGCAGGTTGTTGCTGAGTCATCTGGGTGTTGAGAGCACTCTTTGGAGTAAGTCAATGCCAGAGCAGTGGTAGGGTCTTCCCTGGTAGAGGTTTGCATCCTGGTAACATAGACAATTGCGGTAGTTTCCATAGATGGTATCCATTGTTCAGGGGTGTATGGGCAATTCTTCAAGGCCTAAGCCAAATCATTATGCCAATGTTCAGGGTATAATGCCTAACTGCATTACAAAATTTGTGTTCCCATCTCTATTAGATAAGAACTTGTTTGCATATGTAATATTTTCCCATTTTAATGTGCCTATGCAAAAGAGAAAACCACAAGGTATTGTTAGTTCACCTGGGGGCCGAATGAGCAAGTCCAACATTCCCATAACTTGGTTCTAACATGAATTCTAAACAGAGATACTCTCCTACCAGCATTGCTTATTGAACAGATCCCAAAGGAGAAAAAGTAAACAAACAAACAAACAAAAAAAAATGTTAAGAGAATACATCTAAGATATACAAAGGAGATATACATGTCCCTTTTATATTTTAGAAATAGTCGGAGGGGGGAGGGTGTTGATTCTGGGACATCACTTTGGTCTGTGGTTTGGCCATCTGGAGTCTGTAAACAACTTCCAGCAGTTCCATATCAGGAAATGTCTTTGAGTGGAGGCTTCTCGGAAACTGATTATGGTAGCAAGCACAGGTACCCAGGTAAGGGAAGTGGAGGATAGGAGTCCGTTGATTATAGATTGATAGGAATAGAGTTTTGGTTTCTTCTCAGGCTGAGAGTATATTTTTTTTATTTTGGGAGCTGGCTGATAGTTAGCTTGAGTGAGGATAATAATCTGCTTCATAAGGAGCAAAAAGCTGAGAGTTAAAATGGTTTCATGCGGGGTAATAGACAGTGGGGGTGAAGAGTAAAGGATTAGAAATGAGCCTGTAATGTGATGAGCCAATGGGGGAAGGGAATAATACAACATAGACATTCTCTATGTTGTAAACATAAATGAACCCTTCTGATATCCAATTTAACTATACTGTATAATGCAAAGTGGATTAAACTATATGATATCCTGTTAATCTATATAAATTCCTCACAGTTTGAGAATGGGGATTAGTGGGAAGGGAAGTTAGTTCACCTGTCCCCTCCCCCAATCTACCCCTCTGGTGCACGATAGGGGGGAGGGGTTTCTGGGGTCCCCTTCAAACTTCTCTCCAACACCCACCTTGCTGGCATCCTGGGCAGGCGGCCAGGGGTCCAGGAGGAAGGAGAGGGAAGGCTGTGGGGCCAGCCGGAGGCCACATCTTCCCCTGAGCTTAGCCAAAAGCCTACAGCATGGACTCATGCCGTTCCCCATTTCGCCTGCTGAAGCTTATGCATATTTTATTCTTCATCTTGGTTATTAACATAGTTCTTTACTGTGCGTTTCTTAGAGAAGATATAGTAAATGGAGTATACATTATGTACATGTGTATTTGTATGTGTATATGTATGTGTGTATTTCTATAAATACATTACACATAAATGTTTCTGTATTCTTCTTAAAATAGTACTAATAATCTCTGTGAGTTCTAATTTACTACTTACAGTGTAGATAACAAGTCCAGAAGCCAGTGTCTGCATCTTTAGTGGATTGAGGATAAGATAGTAACTGTGTGCTGTTGAATATACTGTTAACATGTTTTCCTTGTTTGCCACTTTAAGAAAAGGCATCCCCAGGGAAATTTCCAGGTGATTTATGTAATCAGGCTAAGGATAGCTCTCTTGTGTTTGTAAAATTCCTTCATATTTTTCATTGTTTGTAGTAATTTGAGCACTCATTATTTTAGCTCAGCGCTTTTCCCTAAAGCTGGAGACTCATAGATATATAGCAACATTGATTATAATTTTACATCATATTTAAGATCACAGGCTTATAATTTTTTACCTGAAACTCATTAGGGCTGGATTAATTTTGTAGGTTCAGTGGTACATTATTACATAACAATAATAACATACATAACAATAATAATAACAAACAACAATAATGTATATACAATTTAATATTCCCTGGGGGGTCTCAGTAACTATGTTCATCAATATTTTTGAAGCAAAATGTTTATGTTCAGGGTTTGGAGCACAGAACAGCAGGTAGGTTGATTGCATGGCATATGCAGCCAATCTGGTTTGGTTCCAGCATCCATGTGTACTCCCCTAAATCCATCAGCTATGAGTGAAGGAAGAGTCAGCAGTAATCTCTTAGAATTGCTAGATGTGAGCCTCTCCTCCCCTTTAAAAAGTGAAAATAGGGGCCAGAGCTGTGGCACAAGTGGTAAGTTGTCTGCCTTGAGCACTCTAGCCTAGGATGAACCATGGTTCAAACCCCCACCCCCACCCCCAGTGTCCCATATGGTCCCCTAAGCCAAGAGCAATTTCTGAGCACACAGCCAGGAGTAACTCCTGAGTGTCACCGGGTGTGGCCCAAAAAACAACAACAAAAGAATATGCCTACTAAATACAGGTTTAAGAGAGTAAATCAACAAATAGCCATGTCTGTAAGGTTTGACCACCAGTTGCATTATGTTTTCAAGCCCTTGAGTCTTGGAAATTAGAAAAGTTGCATATTATATGTCTTATTTATTGAACCAATTGAAAGTGTTCCACATCATTATGCCAAAAGGTAAAAATACCAGTTAAATTTTCTTGCAAAATGGTCAGTTTTACCTTTTTTTTTGTTTTTTGTTTTTGTTTTTTTAAATTTATAACTAGCTTCCTGGAGAAGAGCCCATTGGAAGAGTAGAGCCTGTGGGTAATGCACCTTTGTTGGCATTAGTTCACAAGATGAACAACTGCCTCAGCCAGATGGAACAATTTCCTGTCAAAGTACATGACTTTCCTAGTGGAAATGGAACAGGAGGCAGGTAAGGATCATTGCTTGGGTATGTCCGTACCATCCAATGTAGTTTATATTTAATTTTGTTGATGTAAAGTAGCAAAAGCTAGATTTGGTAATTCCTTGCTTGCCTGAAAATATCTACTAGAATGGGATTGAATAAAGAGTAAATCAAATTCGACTCAAATTATGTACCTTAAACATTATGCTTAACAAATACATATCCCTATTAACAATGTTGGCATCCTGAGGGGGAGAACAATACACCCAGAGATGCACAGGGGTTACTCCTGGCTCTGCACTCAGGAATTATTTCTGGTGGGATCATATGGGATTCTGGTGATTGAATATGGGACAGCTGCATGCAATACAAGCACCTTAGCCATTGTACTCTATACAACTAGCATGTGGCATCTTTTAAAAGATTACTTTTCCTGAAATAATACTTTGATTTTGTCTAAGAATTTGGGGGGAATAGTGTTAATAAAATATTGTTTTCTGTACAATGTGATATGTTGTTTTTTTTAGTTTTATATTCTATTTTAATAAATGTTTTGAAGCTATAAAACTTACAGAACTATGTTTTTTTCAAAAGTTTTATAGTACTTGAGTGCTACAAAATTAACTACAAAAGTTACTGGTAGTTTTTGTGGAATGCTATAAGGTTCCTTGAAATGTTATGTATAGAAACCTGGAATATAAACACTTAAAATTCAAGGAAATAGCTTATTTGACAGTTCAGCATTTGAAATTTTGATGAATGTAAAAATATTAGTTAATGTGATTGTTACAGAGTATGTTTTTTTTCCCTGCTTATTAATTAATATATAGAACATTTCATTTTGTTCATGGTACTAGAGTTTTGATGAAATTAAGGGAACATTTTTAGTTTTGCTTGAGAAAATAGTGGGTTTTTATTTTTATTCAGATTATATAAAATGTATGTGTACTTATATGTATATAAAAATGTGGGGCTGGGAAGGTGGCGCTAGAGGTAAGGTGTCTGCCTTGCAAGCGCTAGCGTAGGACGGACAGCGGTTCGATCCCCCGGCGTCCCATATGGTCCCCCCAAGCCAGGGACGATTTCTGAGCAGATAGCCAGGAGTAACCCCTGAGCGTCAAACGGTGTGGCCCAAAAACCAAAAAAAAAAAAGTAATGGAATAGTCTCACTTACTGTGTGCTTCATGTGATCTTATAATTTTGTTTTATTTTTATATCATAACTCTTGCAAGTACTTTTAAGAAACAAGTCAGATTTGTGTAGCTTTTAGAATAGTTAAATTATACTTAAGGTTTTTAAAAAATAATTTTATAGCTGAACTGTTTGAAAAATGGTGTCTTGAGTTTTAAAGAAGATACAAGAGGCTCAAATGTTTGAGGAAATTTTGTTTCAGGTTATTAAATCTCATTGATGGGGGTATTAATAATCAACCTCTTCTCTAAGAGTTCTCTAAGAATTTTGTTTATTGCTTTGATTCTTCATATTCTAAATATAAGGAAGTATAGTATTCTCTTTTTCTCTGACTTAATTCACTTTACCTGCCATAAGGCCCATCCGTGGTGGTTGAAATGGTATAATTTCTTTCTTTCTTTTTTTTTTTCTTTTTTTTTTTTTTGGTTTTTTGGGCCACACCCGGTAACGCTCAGGGGTTACTCCTGGCTATGCGCTCAGAAGTTGCTCCTGGCTTGGGGGACCATATGGGACACCGGGGGATCGAACCGCGGTCGTCCAAGGCTAGCGCAGGCAAGGCAGGTGCACCTTACCTTTAGCGCCACCGCCCGGCCCCTATAATTTCTTTTTTCTACAGCTAGCTATGTAGCTTTCTGTGTGTGTGTGTGTGTGTGTGTGTTACATCTTTATTCACTCATTGACAACACACATACAGTAAACACTTAGATTGTTTCCACATATTAATTACATCAACAGTTATACATTTGATTGTGTATTTTCAAATTTGTGGTTTCACATATCTTGAAGTTATATATGTGTGCATATATATATATATATACATGTATACATCCTCTTATAATACCTTTTACTAAAACTTGAACTGCTTTCTTCGCTTACATGGTCAGTAAGTAATTTTTTACTTTGTTTTAATAATGAGATTGTATTTGCTTGTTATGTTTTAAAATATCTTGATTTTGAAAATAATAGAATAACTTTTTTTCACAAATTATCTTGAGCTTTTCTCTCAACAGAGGATCACAGGCTTTAAAATTTTTTAACACACATCAGTTAAAATGCCAGTTACAAAGACATCCAGACTGTGCAAATGTAAAACAGTGGAAAGGTGGACCTGTCAAGATAGACCCCCTGGCTTTGGTGCAAGCTATTGAACGATACCTTGTAGTTAGAGGTAATTTTTATGTGTATATATTGTATAAGCAATAATGTATTTGGGTGGAAAAATATTACAGTATATAAACACTTTTTCCTTATTGTTGTTGTTAAATATTTTATGTGTAGTATGCAGAAATATTTTAAATTTCATGGAAACTGCTTACTGAGACTGAGTTCATTTATATGTTGGTATGTAGTTTAAAAGTGAAATCTGTTTAACAGTCACCTTAGATATTTCTGCTTTTTATATCAAAGATATAAAAAAAATTTAGAAGATATCTGAGATGATAGTTTAATACGTATCTGGACTATTTCAACCCTTTCTTTACTACCTAAAATTGCTTGGAATTGAATAGCCTTCTTGGGTTTTTAAGGATATGGAAGAGTGAGAGAAGATGATGAAGATAGTGATGATGATGGCTCCGATGAAGAAATTGATGAGTCTCTGGTAAGGTACTATTCCCACCATGTTGTGATGTATAAGGTTCAAGCTCAGCAGCTTAACTGTTTTGTTTTGTTTTGTTTTGCTTTGTTTAGGCTGCTCAGTTCTTAAATTCAGGAAATGTAAGACACAGGCTTCAGTTTTACATTGGAGAACATTTGCTACCATACAATATGACTGTGTACCAGGCAGTGCGGCAGTTCAGTATTCAGGCTGAGGATGAAAGGGAGTCTACAGATGATGAGAGCAATCCTCTCGGAAGAGCCGGTATTTGGACAAAGACACATACGATATGGCAAGTCAGAAATTTACTTTATTTGGTATTTCAGCTTTTTAGTATTTTGAAAGTTATCTAATAGACTTTTATCAGAGGAGTACAACCCTAATTCATACATTTTATTAATAAAGCCACATCACATTTTTTGTTGTTTTTGTTTGTTTGTGGGCCATACCCGGCAGTGCTCAGGGGTTACTCATGGCTCTATACTCAGAAATCGCGTGTGGTAAACTCAGGGGACCACATGGTATTCTGGGGATTGAACCCAGGCTTGTCTCGGGTTGGCCACTTGCAGGAAAAATGTCCTACCGCTGTACTGTACTATACCTCTGGCACCCACATCACATAATTTATCTGTGTGAGCACATGTATGTATTTTGCTCCCTAAGTACTCTAAAATATATGTTCACAGACTGTAGTCATACCTTGCTTTTTCTTTTCCACTAAATTCATTTCTGCTTTTTAAACATGAGAAGAATTTCTCCCTAAGATACTATTTTCATTAAATGTTAATATGGTGTCTCTGAATTTTCAAATGCAGTTGCTTACAGCTTCCTGTTCGTGAATGTCAGCTATTTATACTTCTCAGTTTATTTGTTTTCACATAGACCATTCCTTGACAGGTGTATGCCTTACCATCTGAGTTAAGTCCCTGGTTCTACAAATTACATTTAAAGCATGCCATGCATGCTTCCCAGAATTCTTAAAGAGTTCTTAGTGACCTCTTTTGGACTAAAGGACTCTGACAGAAAAAGTGCCATTCTTAGTTTTCTGGGTTCATAGGGATAGAAGATAAACTTAATGGGTGTTTTCATAGTTCTATCAAACTGGTGGCATTAAGGAAGTTACAGTGACTATGACAGTGGTAGTTAGAAATGATCCTCTGAACAGGAATGGCGTGCTGAAAGGAGATAATTGATATGCATGATAACCCTTCAGTAACAATATTGCGGATCTAAATCCAGTGTCTGAAAGAAAAAAAGGGGGTAAAGAAAAATGTTTGACACAGAGCCAGACCAGGCAGGGGGAATTAGTGAGGGCAGAAGGGAAACTTGGGAACATTGGTGGTTGTAAATGTGCACTGGTAAAGTACATTATATGACTGAGCAACTTTGTAACTGTGGTGGAAAAATTTTATCACAACCTTGTAAACCCTGGCTTTTAAATAAAGTTATTTTATTGAAACCATTGTGATTTATAAATCATAGTTGGGTCCTCTCTCAACCAATGTTTCCCATACCACCACCCCCTTCCCTCAGCCTGCCAAGTATACAGGCCAATTTAAGTTAGATTGTTAAAGTTAGGGTCTCTCTTGATTTTTATTGTTGTTGCCTTGCCTTTGTCTTGCATATTTAGTTCTTTCCTTTTTTACCACTGCCAATGAACCTGAGACCGCTTGACCTCTGGCCCCCATATTTTTGTTTCTCCTCTTCCACCCAGTTTCTTTCCTTGCTATACTTTGGGGCCAGGAGTGTTTGTGACAACTCCCTTTTAAAAAATTTTTTTTAAGTTGTAGTGGCAAAGTCTGCGTTTGGTTTAATATTCTATTGTTTTAGGTACAAGCCCGTGAGAGAGGATGAAGAAAGTAATAAAGATTGTGTTGGTGGTAAACGAGGAAGAGCCCAAACAGCTCCCACAAAAACTTCCCCAAGAAATGCAAAAAAACATGATGAACTTTGGCATGGTATGTTGATCTTTGAAGAGAAAAGAGCAGCAGACTTCCTGTCTAAATACATTTAAAGGAGTAATTTCTATTTAGAATAAATTTTGGAGAAAAAAATGACATCACTAAAAACTTTTATTGCAAGCCCTTGACTTAATTAACACCCAGAGAACAACAAAAAAATGAAGTGTCTACAAAATTAAATTTGCAAATAGGGAATAATTTCATTTCCTTTCTTGAAGAAAGAACTTGTTTCCCTGAAGGCTGAAATATTTTATTAGTAGAAAACATTCATTTAGAAGGTGGTTTCCAGCAGATCTTTTTAATTTTATAATACATTTTTTGTTTGTTTTTGGGGGGCCACACCCGTTTGATGCTCAGGGGTTACTCCTGCCTAAGCACTCAGAAATTGCCCCTGGCTTGTGGGGACCATATGGGACGCCAGGGGATCGAACCTCGGTCCTTCTTTGGTTAGCGCTTGCAAGGCAGACACCTTATCTCTAGCTCCACCTCATCGGCCCCTATAATACATTTTTTAATAAACTAAGATTTAGGGAAAAATTTAAACTTTTGCTAGTATTGCAATGACACTCTCAGTATACTCTGCCAGTATTTTCTTATAAGCTATTTGTAATTCCCATGTATATTTTATTTTTTTAGTGTAATAATAGTGCCAATAATTTCCAGACATTAAATGAAGTGTCTTCCTTAGTCCCTAAAAATAAGGACATTGTAACAAAATTTTTTTTCCATAAACCTGATCTATTCAAAAGCATATTTTGGGACATTTTTGGGGTGTTAAAATGTTGATATTTTCATGCAATTAGTTATTTTTTGTTTATTTTAGACCTTCCCAGGGGTGCTAGAGACCACACACTGCTGGGCATAGAGCCCAGGGCCTGTGTCACTTCAGCCCTTTGAACTGTCTCAACATTCCCAGCCCAAGAGTTGAGATTTTAAATTTCCTTGCTCAGTAAATAGAATTACTCGATTTAAGTTCTTGTCTTGTTTTTAATAGATCTTAAGCTAAGGCTTAAATAGCCCGTTCTGATCTACAATTTGGGACTATTCATCCATTATTGCATGCCTTCTGTTTGTTTAATTTTGATTTGGGCCACACGTGGCAGTGCTCAGGGGGTAATTTTGGCTCTGTGCTCAGAAATCACTCCTGGTGGCTTCAGGGACCACATGGTATGCTGGGGATTGAACACAGGTTAACCTTTACCTTGTACAAAGCAGCCGTACCTGCTATGCTATCACTCCTGTCCTTATTACGTATCTTTTTTTTAAAGTTCATTTTGGGTCTTGTGAATCCCTTTATATGCTGTTTAAACTCATTTAAAATATCTGAAATTCTGAGACTGGAGCACTAGTGCAGCAGCTCTTCCTTTGCATAAGGCCAGCTGGGTTTGATTCAGCATCCTATAAGTTCTCTAAGTACTGCTAGGAGTATAATTCCTTACTGCAGGCCAAGAGTAACACCTGAACATCCCTGGGTGTGCCCCAGAAAACAAAAAAAAAATGAAAATTTTGTGATGGTTGCCTATAATAAAGCATTGTAAAAAACAAACAAATGTTCCTTGTTAGCCTTCACATTGATATTGTTATAAAGACCAAAATGTAAGTGAATTTGTTTTTTTCTCTTACTTGAGAATATAGGTGGGTAGGAATGCCAAACATAAGTTGGGCTATTTCTAATTGTGATAGAGATGTGCAGAGAAGTTTGTGTCATTATTAGGAAAATTCAAGCATTATTCACTTGGTTCACTCTTTTAGGCATGATAAGATGGCATTGATTCCCCTGGATATAACCTTTCTAACTACGACCACACTTCTTTGATCTTTTGTCCTCTAGATGGAGTGTGTCCATCAGTGTCAAATCCTTTAGAAGTTTATCTCATACCCACACCACCAGAAAACATAACTTTTGAAGACCCATCATTAGATGTGATTCTTCTCTTAAGAGTTTTACATGCCATCAGTCGATACTGGTATTATTTGTATGATGTGAGTAATATTGTCTCCTTAGATTTACCGTGGCTCATAATATGTTCTCCATATTTCTCTCTATATATTTCTGTCCAGAAGATGGGTAAAGATGGGTGAGGGTGAACTTAACAGAAAGAATTGCTCACTAAATTTACTTTCCTAGTAAAATACTAGGTGCTCAGCAGTGGGAATTTGTTTCTCACTTTAACTTGGGACCCTTGGCCTACATGTTTGGATACATTCTCTTGACACAATTTAAAAATACTCTTTAATTGTAAATTTGGCATTTACAGTAAATCTACAGTTTATATATAATTGTGTAATTTGGAAATTTAACATCAATTTGTTTGGTAAATTATATCAAATGCTCTTTTATCTTTGTAAGAGGCATATTAAGTAAAAAGAAATGATGAAATTGGAATGTTACTTTTGATACTAGAATATTGTGTGGAAGGATGTAGAATTTGGCTGTTCATGAAACATTAGTTGTTTCTATCAGAGATGGGATGTTTAAGCTATACTTTGTAGAAATTCTAATTTGGGCTGGAATTTGCCAGTGAGAAGTTACAGTAGGGAACTGGGTGCTCTGGCTACAAATCTGAAGATAAGAGAAGTAGCCAATACAATCGTAATGCTTATTACATACCTTTTTTTGTTTTGTTTTTGTATTTTTTCTTATACTTTTTTTTAACAGAATGCAGTATGTAAGGAAATTATTCCAACTAATGAATTTATTAATAGTAAATTGACAGCAAAGGCAAATAGGCAGCTTCAAGATCCTTTAGTAATCATGACAGGAAACATCCCAACATGGCTTACTGAACTAGGAAAAACCTGGTAAGTTTGACTTTTTTTTTTAATCTGGTTTTGATTTGATGTTTGATTTTGGTTACTTTTCAGAGAAGTATTATAATTATCTTGATCTTTGTATTCTTTTGCAAAAAGTGCAATGAACCTGTTTTGAGTTTAGTTATGATTGGTTAAGAATGTAGTTTTAGGGGCTGGAGAGATAGTACATTGGTTTAGGCACTTGCCTTGAATGAAGCTGACCTAGGTTATTCCCCATTCCTTCCAGAGCGGTATTTGAGTGCAGTCAAGAATAAATCATGAGTATCCCTGCATATGTCTCAGAAATAAAGGCTGGAACAATAGAACAGTGGTTAGGACTTTTCCTTGCATGCTGCTAACCTGGGTCTGATCAATGACACCCAAAAAAGTCCCCCCAGCACTGCCTGAAGTGATTTCTGAGCCAGGAGTAACGAGTTTTGCTGGGTGTGGCTCAAGAATTTTTTTTGTTTTTTTTTTTTTTTTTTTTGGTTTTTGGGCCACACCCGGTTGACGCTCAGGGGTTACTCCTGGCTATGTGCTCAGAAATCGCCCCTGGCTTGGGGGGGGACCATATGGGACGCCGGGGGATCGAACCACGGTCCTTCCTTGGCTAGCGCTTGCAAGGCAGACACCTTACCTCCAGCGCCACCTACCCGGCCCCTCAAGAATTTTTTTAAAAAAAAGTTTGTTTTAGAGCTAAAGAAAGATCATCACATTAAGTATCCTTTGCATGCAGGAGTTCATGGTTCAATTCTTGGCACTGTGTGGTCCCCAGAATCTCAGGAGAAACCCTGAGCACAGAGCTAGGATTAATCCCTGAACATGTACATGCATATACACCAAAAAAATGTAGTTTGGCCATGCAGACTAGATAAGATGGAATTATACCAGACTCTATCATCTCTATATTCCAAAATTTAAAACACTGAAAATACTAGAAGACATTGAAAAAAGTTGTATATGGGGCAGGCGAGGTGACGCTAGAGGTAAGGTGTCTGCCTTGCAAGCGCTAGCCAAGGATCAGGACCGTGGTTCAATCCCCGGTGTCCCATATGGTCCCCCCAAGCCAGGGGCGATTTCTGAGCGCTTAGCCAGGAGTAACCCCTGAGCATCAAATGGGTGTGGCCCGAAAAACCAAAAAAAAAAAAAAAAAGAAAGAGAGGGAGGGGGAGGGGGCGGGGGCGGGGGCGAGGGAGAGAGAGAGAGAGAGAGGAGAGAGAGAGAGAGAGAGAGAGAGAGAGAGAGAGAGAGAGAGAGAGAGAAGGAAGTTGTATATATATTCAGAATGATTGTTTGGTTTATTGTTCAGCATGTTTGGGTCTATATCATTGTTTCCAAATGTAGATAATAACCACCCCCTGGAGAGCACTGCAGTGATTCAGGGGAGAAAATAGTAGCCTCTGGTGAAATTAGTAGACTATTTCTGTTTGTTCACTCAGAAAAAGGACATTTCCAAGGGGATATATATATATATATATATATATATGGGGATGGATATATATATATATATATATATATATACATACTGAGGGTCTCCCCCCCCCCCAAGGGCCATTGTAGGCCAAATAAGTTCTGAGTTTCTCATCTAGAGCTCTTTTTTTTTTTTTTTTTAATTGGTTTTCGGGCCACACAGAGTGGCACTTATGGTTTACTCCTGCCTCTGCACTCAGAAATCTCTTCTGGCAGGCTCAGGGCCTTAAGTGATGCTGGGGATTGAACCCAGGTCTGTCCTGGGTTGCCTGAGTACAGGGCAAATGCCCTGATGCTGTTTCATTGCTCCGGCTCCTAGACCTACATTTTTAAAGAACAACCCTTGTCATTACAGTAGCTTTTAGCTCCATATTTTCCTTCACAGGTAAATTAATAAGATTAAGTTAGAAATCAAGATTTCTCTCCTTCCCCCCCCCCAACAACCTCTATCCTAATCTGGCTACTTATGTTAGAACACACATTGAGCATTCAGTCATCGTAGGATGTTTCTTGGCAAGCATCAAGAGGTAACACTGGGGCTGGAATGATAGCACAGCAATTAGGGTATTTGCCTTTCATGTGGCTGACCCAGATTCGATCCCTGGCATCTCTGGTATCTTGGTCCTGCCACGAGTAACTCCAAAAAAAGTAAAAAGTGATACTACCATTATTAATACAGGATATGTTCTTTGAAAATCAACAGCTTTCCTCTAGTAGTTGAGTAATGCAGGACTGCCAAATCGTGGAGAAAACCACTGAGCCTGACATTGTGACTGTTATGTGGCAGAGTTATACTGGCAGCCTCACAGTTCTGGTTGCTGTTTATTTTATCACACACTGCAGTATGATATTTAAGACTTAATTCTTCTCTGGCAGAATTAATTCTTCATTTCTGGCAGATTTGGGGCATCATACAGGGTTCCAGGAATTGAATGCAGGTTGGCTGCATGCACGGCAAAACACCCTACCCACTGCTTTGGCCCTGAAACTACCTGTATTTTAAGCTTTATTCCTCATAGCTCATGTTAGACTTGCTGAAAGTCTTTTGATAGATTAAAGGTGACTTGGGGTAGACTTGATTTTGAATACTAGATTTTGATGGTTGTATTTTATATTTCACAGTGAAAGGTCACTCGGGAGTTTTTTGTTGTTTTTTGTTTGTTTTTGTTTGTTTTGTTTTTCTTTTTGACTTTGGGCCACACTTGGTGGCACTCAGGCCTTATTTCTGGCTCTTTGCTCTCAGGAGTTACTCCTGGCAGAGACTGAGGACCATATTGGGACACCAAAGTTCAAAACCTGTCGGCTTCATGCAAGACTATCTTCCTACCTGCTGTACTACTGCCTCAACCCCATAATTCTTGATCTATTAGAAATTTTATTATAAGAATCAATGAAAGTTTTTTATATCTAGTTTGCCTTGAGTATTTTTGTTACACTTAGAACTTTGTGGTACGTCATCATATTAAGAGTTGTCTTTAAGAGACTTTTTAATGGTTCTTGATTTAGTTTAGTTAATACATTTCTATCTCATCTTTTTACAGCCCCTTTTTTTTCCCTTTTGATACTCGACAAATGCTTTTTTATGTAACTGCATTTGATCGAGACCGAGCAATGCAAAGATTACTTGATACCAATCCAGAAATCAACCAGTCTGATTCTCAAGATAGCAGAGTTGCACCTAGATTGGATAGGAAAAAAGTAAGTACCCAAGCCCCACCCTCCAACCTTAGCCACCATATTTGAGGGTAAGTCAAACTTGGTTATTCTAAAATAAGAATGTGATACATCTACACGTAATTTTAATGACCTGCCTTAATCACCACAACATCTTTACTTATCAGGTAACTCTTTTTAACCATGTTTTCTTCTCAAACTAATTAAATAAATGGACTTACCTGTTACTCCTTATCCTCTAGTAAGAGTCTCTTCCAGTTTCTGAAATTCTTTTTTTTTTTTTTTTTTTTTTTAATTTTGGTCTTGGGTCACACCCGGCAATGCTCAGGGGTTACTCCTGGCTCTGTGCACAGAAATCACTCCTGCCTGGCTCCGGGACCATATGCGGTGCCGGGATTCGAACCATCGTCCATCCTGGGTTGGCCTTGTACAAAAGCAAATGCCCTACTGCTGTGCTATCTCTCGGCCTGAAATAATTTTTTTCAAATTTTTTCTTATTTTCCTTAACTTTTGAGTCAAGAGGAAATACTGGCTTTTTTTCTATCTTCATTGAGACCTCAAAACAAGAATCTTCTCATTTATAGTTAAATAGGTGATACTGATTCATTTCCTTCCTTTAGGAGATTATTTCAGTTAAAAAAACACTGAAATACTCCTTTACACATCTTATCTCTAGACCAAGTCCTTTAAAACCAATACTAACAAAAACAAAAGAAAAAGCTTTGCCGTCCTGTCTTCATTTCTTATCACTTGGATTCCATAATTTAGAATTTGATAGGCAGCAGAACTTTTCTTACCAACAGATGTTTTTAGGACTATTGCAGCATCTCTACAGGTCAGAGCTCATAAACTTTCTAACTCCCCCCAACTCATTTATTAAACATTCCCCCATCTGTACCTCCTCCTATTTAACTGAATGTTCCCAGGAGATTTCATGAAGTTACAGCCCTGAGTTAACTACCGATGAGCTATTTCTCCGGCCCCAGAGAGATCATTCTATATACGTCCCTCTCCTGACTGATTGACTGAGCATGATACTCTTGATTCATATATGTAGCAGCAAGTTACATGATTTCATTTTTTTCATATAGCCAAATATTTCATATAATTTCTTTATCTACTCAATTGTTCTTGGACACTGGGTTGTTCCTAGATTTTAGCTATCATGTATAGTGCAGCAATGAATGTAGGAAAGCAGATGTCTTTTCTGAATAGTTTTGACCCTTGGGGCAAAATTTGCCCAGAATTGGAATTGCTGGGCTATTAGAAGCTCATTTGCTACCAGCAATAGAGAAGAGTCGTTCTCACCACCTCCCTGCACAGCCTTTGCCAACACTGGTTGTTTTTGTACTGTGTGATATGTAGTCTCATTTTCTGATTTGTATTTCCTGGATTTCTCAGTAATTTTTTCTATCTTTTTACCATCATCTTTGAGGAAGTTTCTGTTCATCTGTCCCCCTCATTTTTTGATGATTTGGTTAGCTTTTTTCTAGTATAGTTCTACCAGTGCTTTACATATATTGGATATTATTAACCATTTATCAGATGATTGGGGGGGGCAAATATCCCCCCCAGCTTTTTGGGTCTCCCCCCTTTTTTTTATTCTGGTCCCTGTTTCTTTTGCAGAAACTTTAGTTTGATGGTCCATTTATTTACCTTCCTTTTGCTTGACCACTGGTATTGAAGATACCTCTAAATTCAACGTCATGAGTTGTTCTACCTATGTTTTCCTTGATGTAATTTATAGATTTACATCAAGGTTAATCCCAAGGTCTAAAATCTTTTCTGCATGATGTTAGAAAGGGTCTGATACCTTTCATTTTTGGCATGTAACTGACTAGTTTTCCCAGCACCATTTGTTAAAGAGATGTTTCCTTGCTATCTCCACTTCCTACTTTGCTCCTTGAAAAATTTGATTGTCCATATACCTGAATGTCTGTCTCTGGACTTTGAATTTTATTCCATTGGTCTAAGAGCCTGTCCTTATTCTTGTAGTATACTGTTTTGGTTATAATACAGTTTAAAGTTGGGAAAAGAGAAGCGTCCCATCTTTTTCCCTAGTACTACTTTGGTGGCTACTCAGGAGTTGAGTGGTTGTTACTGCTTATGAATGTCAAAGCATTTGATCTGACTTTTAAGTGTCATGGATATTTTTGTAGGGCTGCATTGAATCTGTATAATGATTTAGGGAAGATTGTCATTTTGACCACATTTATCTTTTCTTTTTTTTTTTTTTTTTTGTGGTTTTTGGGTCACACCCGGCAGTGCTCAGGGGTTACTCCTGGCTCCATGCTCAGAAATTGCTCCTGGCAGGCACAGGGGACCATATGGGACGCTGGGATTCGAACCGATGACCTCTTGCATGAAAAGCAAACGCTTTACCTCCATGCTATCTCTCCAGCCCCCACATCTATCTTTTCAGTCCATGAACTGGATGTGTTTTCATTTCCTCATGTCCTCTTTTATTACTTTATTAGTGAGTATGGTCTTTCTATAAGTCTTCTCCTTTTTTAAGCTAATTTTCCAGGTATTTGATTTTTAAATATAGTTGTGAATGGGATTGTTTTTAATTTTTTTATTTGTATATAGAAAAACCGTAGATTTCTGCATGTTAATTTTATAGCCTGCCACTTTACTATACAATTCTATACTTTCGAGTGCAATTTTTTGGTCTTTAGATTTTGGGCTTTCTCAGTATAGTTATGTCACCTACAAATAGTGAGAGCTTGACTTCTTTCCTGATCTGAATGTCAATATCATGCCTCATGCAGTGGCGCAGGGACTTTCAACTTGAGGTTTTTGAACTTCCCTTGAACTTAAGATTTTAAGTGTTGGGCCTGGAGAGATAGCACAGCGGTGTTTGCCTTGCAAGCAGCCAATCCAGGACCAAAGGTGGTTGGTGCGAATCCCAGTGTCCCATATGGTGTCCCATATGGGTGTGGCCCAAAAAACCCAAAAAAAAAAAAAAAGATATTAAGTGTTGTATGTATACATAGCTTTATTCCATGTACGCCAGAATAGTGTTGATATTTGTAACATTGCAGCTTCTTCTTAACTGTATGCTTTTACAGAAATATATTCTTAACAAGCATTTTACACTTGAGGAAATTACCGTCTGTTTTGTTAAAGTGTAATGTGGGCAGCTTCCTCAACCTTGCACTTTCTCCCATCCTAGCGCACTG
This sequence comes from Suncus etruscus, assembly GCF_024139225.1. Classification (NCBI taxonomy): domain Eukaryota; kingdom Metazoa; phylum Chordata; class Mammalia; order Eulipotyphla; family Soricidae; genus Suncus; species Suncus etruscus. The sequence continues at coordinate 20,879,380 of NC_064849.1, forward strand.
TGAACAGAGAGGAGCTATTGAAGCAAGCTGAGTCTGTGATGCAGGATCTTGGCAGCTCCCGGGCCATGTTGGAAATCCAGTATGAAAATGAGGTGAGGGTCTGAGTGTGTTAGCTGTTTTTATTTTGCCTTGTTCTTCTGCTAAACCATCATTAGAATCTGGTCCTGTGAATTTCTGAAACAAGAGCAAATGTTCATGTTGACTTCTAAGTTGGTAAAGGCTATTTTTAAGATACCTCATCAAATATTCAGCTGTTCTTTAATCACATCTACTGAACTTAGCTTGTATATTTTTTTTAAAAAGCAGATTTTTAATGATACGCATTTCTTTTGGGGGGTTAAGTATAATTGCAAATGCAATCTACAATATATGACCACTTACGTTGGTTTTCTTTTTAATATATTTGGAATTCATTTATACATAACTTTATTTTCTTTTACTGTGTTGGTAAAAGTGTTAGATATATCCTGATATTCATATTTAATTTAGTTTCTCGCTTTTGACTCATTATCGGTTATAAACTATTTGTGTACAAGTCTTTGTTCATATCTTCCTCACCCACCTTGAATTAAATATAAATACATCAAGATTTAATAACTAGGTAAAGATATAACTATCTGAAATGACCACACATTTTTGAGCCTCTTGATAATACTTTTTTTTTTCCCCCGTTTAAGACAGAATTTAGGGCTTCTGAATCTCTTGTGAACTTTCCTACAGACCTTCATTTTAATATATAAACAATGCCTTTTAAAAAATGTCTTTCAATATTTTAACAGTAGATAAGGTACTTGCTTTGCACATGCCCAACCTGGGTTCTATCCTTGACAACCACTGTGGTCTTCTAAATATCACTAGGTGTGGCCCAACAGCCCATGAAAAAGGAATTATAAACAGGAGAAAACAAGGGTTAAAGGATTTGGATTTTATCTCTGGCACCACATGGTCCCCAAATGCAGCCCTAAAGGCCTCCTTAGGCTTTAGTTTTTTTGTTTTTTTGGTAGAGTTTTTTTTTGGGGGGGGGGGGTTAATGGGCCACACCCGGTGACACTCAGGTTAGTCCTGGCTATGCGCTCAGAAATCACTCCTGGCTTGGGGACCATATGGGATGCTGGGGGATTGAACCACGGTCAAACCTAGGCTAGCGTGGGCAAGCCTTAGCACTTGGCGCCACTGCTCCTGCCCAGGCTTTAGTTTTGAACCACAGATTCCTAGCCCATATTGACTGTGAGAATCATCAGGAGAGCACAATGTCCCAGCCCCTAACACTGCTTGAGAACACCCCCCCCCCCAAAAAAAAAAAAAAAAAAAAACAACTTCCTAAATTGACAAGCACACACTCAGCAGAGTTATTTCAACAAAGTAACTTTTTTTTAGAGAGACTGGATAGAATAAAAGATCCCTGAAAATCTCAGGTGACAGATACACAGAGCAAGCTGGTCAGCTCAGATTTCCAGAGAATATATAATTGGATTCTTCAATCCAGACAAACTGCTAAGAAGAATGTGTTTACAATGATCGTCATATCCTTTGATTATTTTAGAATGTCTTTCACTTTGAGTGGGAACAGTATTTGTATGAAGGAAATAGACCAATCGTATCTGTGACTTTCTGGCCTGGAATGAGAATTAACTGATTTATATTGCCCTCTGGTGGATGCTAAACATTATTGCAGATTTGCTTTGCTTTGTTCATATTCCCCTCCCCCTCTTTTCATTTCATGCCTTCCTTTTCTTTCCCTTCTTCCCATTGCTTAGAATTAGGTGAAGAATAATATTTTTAAATCCTCATCATGGGTATTTTTTGTAGTTTGGGGGACCTGTACAGCTATCTTTAAAGCTTTTAAAAAATAAAAATATAATTAAAAAAAAAAGAAAAACAGATGGAGGCCAGTGTGATAGTTCCAACAGGTAGGGCACCGCTGACACAATTACGATACCCGGCACCCCATGTGAGCCCCACCAGGAGTGATCCCTGAATGCAGAGTCAGGATTAAAACATCAGCACCACCAAGAAGAGATGCTGCCTTGGTTCAGTTTGACATCTTACATTGAGGTTATAGTTTTATTTTGAAGAGAAATTATTTGAATCAGATAAAAAAGATAGTACAGTGGATAAAGTGTTTGCCATATACATAGCCAACCAATGTTTGATCTTTGGCATCACATAGGCTCCCCCAAATCTCAGAGTTTCCCAGTACCAGAATTCAAACTAAGGCTTATACATACCCAGTCAGAATCTTCTAGTGTCCATCCCCATAACACCCGTATGCACACACACTCTACTATATACATACCCTGGCACATTCCAGGGTACTCTGTGGTTTGAGGAAAACTGAGGCGGTTAGCTGATAATCAGGCAGAGCTCTTGCCTTGCACATAGCCATCCCACATTTAATTCCTGGCACCACATATAGTTCGCTGAACACCTCCAAGAGGATCCCCGAGCATTGCTGAATGTGGCCTAGAAATAAAGAAAAATTAAAGTTACACTCAAACTAGATGTGTAAGCATGTTGGGATTATGGCCCTGAAATTTGAAAGCTCTTGAAGCAACTGAAATTAAGTCTTTATAAAAGAAGCCACTAAGCTGACAAAGAGTTTTCTCCCGAGACAGTATTATTTGAACTAGTTTCAGGGTAACTGCTCATTAACTTATAGGATCCATAGGTAGATGGATAACTTGTATCCTGAGGGTAGTTATGTAGTATAGTACACAGATATAGATGTATGTGTGTTTACTTTTGTTGGTATTCAGGATTCTTCATCCATATCATTGAAATATTCTTAACCTACAAGCTAGAGAGTAGCATTGCTAATTCTTATCTAGGTTATCTAAAGCTGATGGAATGTAGTTAAGACAGTTCGAGAAATATTCTCTAATACATTCTGATCAAATAGATGTCATTAGGCTGCACATTGTCAAGAGATTGACAGATAAAAATAAAAACACTAAATTTAAGCCATGGGGGCCGGGGAGATAGCAATGAAGTAGGGCGTTTGCCTTACATGCAGAAGGACAGTGGTTCGAATCCCAGCATCCCATATGGTCCCCCAAGCCTGCCAGCAATGATTTCTGAGCATAGAGCTAGGGGTAACCCCTGAGCGCTGCCAGGTGTGACCCATAAACCAAGAAAAAAAAATTTTTTTTAAGAATGTAAAATCCGGGCCCGGAGAGATAGCACAGCGGCGTTTGCATTGCAAGCAGCCGATCCAGTACCAAAGGTGGTTGGTTCGAATCCCGGTGTCCCATATGGTTCCCCGTGCCTGCCAGGAGCTATTTCTGAGCAGACAGCCTAACCCCTGAGCACTGTCGAGTGTGATCCAAAAAAAAAAGAATGTAAAATCCTTTTGTTTTTGTTCTTTAGGTTGGTACCGGTCTTGGGCCTACACTGGAGTTTTATGCACTTGTATCTCAGGAACTGCAGAGAGCTGACTTGGGTCTCTGGAGAGGTGAAGAAGTAACTATTAGCAATCCAAAAGGTAATATAATTTGTGAGTTCATCAGTTTGCTATTTCGGTTAGGTATAAGTGCCCTTGCAGTTGACTAAATACATGTTTCTAGTAGACAAGGTTTTTTTCAGTCTTTGGTTTCTTTCAGTTTTTTATTTATTCAGTTAAGGTATGCTCTCCCACCTTGAGAGGACTTCATTCAGTGATACAAGTTTGAGGATACTGAAATTCTTAAAATGTTCTAAATTAGGTTTGGTCTCATTTTGTTTGGTTAGTGTTATATTAAACTGGGTAATATGTTCATTTCACAGGAAGCCAAGAAGGGACCAAGTATATTCAAAACCTCCAGGGCCTGTTTGCACTTCCTTTTGGTAGGACAGCTAAGCCAGCTCATATTGCAAAGGTCAAGATGAAATTTCGTTTTTTAGGAAAATTAATGGCTAAGGCTATCATGGATTTTAGATTGGTAAGTTCAAAATTTGACACTTTCCTATTATTTTATTATTTATTATTTTATTTTATTTATTATATTATATTATTTTATTGTATATATAAATATATATTATATAATTATATATTTATTATATTACTTTATATAAGTATATTTGGCATTAGAAATTTCAGTCAGTGAGGAAGGCATGAGCATATGGATAGCAATAAAATGCTATTACTAATGCTGGAATAGAAATCAGCCAATAAATCAGTATTTAAGGAAGTTTTTGATTTGTGGGCTTTAAATTCTCTGCTCATATTTTCTGATTTATTTAGTATGTCTAAGACATTTTCTTCTGATATCATGTTCACAATCTTTCACTATAAGTTTAAGAATGTTAAGAATTATTTTTTTTTTTAAGTTCCAGTTTTCTATTTCAGAGTTAGTAAATTCCTTCACTTCTATTTGTAAATCTATAGACCATACTATAGTTTAATTTCGTTTACTTGCACCAAATAAGAATTAAAACTGCTGTGAGCATGTTTGGGGTCTTAACGTCCTGGTAGAGAATAGATGTTGATGGCTACATTTTCTTTCTCACTCTTTTTTTGTTTGTTTGTTTTTTGTTTTGGACCACACCTGGTGGCACCTGGGTTACTCCTGGCTCAGAAATTGCTCAATTGGGGGACCATAAGGTATACCGGGGATCGTAAACCTCGGTTGGTCCCTAGTCGGCTATGTGCAAGGCAAACGTCCTACCCACTGTCCTGTCGCTCCAGCCTCGCGAGTTAACATTTAGATGGAATTCTTCAGTATCCTAAAATACTGAATATCAGGAGACCATAGAGATAGCACAGTGGTAGGGTGTTTGCCTTGCATGCAACTGACCAGGGAGGGACCTGATTCAATTTCCAGCATGAGCCTGCCAGGGCCAATTTCTGAGTGCAGAGCCAGGAGTAACCCCTTAACATTACTGGCTGTGGCCCAAAAACCAATCAATCAATAAAGTTTTTTTTAAAAAGTTACTGTATGTCAGGGCCCTGGAAGGGGTTAAATGGAGACAAGAAAATAAAGAGGAAGCAGGTCACTCTTTTATTTTTTTATTTTAGGCCATGCCCAGTGGTGCTCAGGGTTTACATACTTCTGAGAACTCAGGAATCATTTTTGTAGGGGCACAAAGTACCATATTAGGGTGCCAGTGATTGACCCTGGTTTGTCAAGCATCCTACCTTCTGGTCCTGAGGAAAAATTCTTAAATAATATGATTTTCTCAGGGAATTACTTCACCCTCTTAAAACAATGTTTTGTAGCAGTTTTAGAACTAAGGCAGTTCTAGAAGCTCAGTTAAGCTCTTTGACGCTTTTCTTTCAGGTGGATCTTCCCCTTGGCTTACCCTTTTATAAGTGGATGTTGAGGCAAGAAACTTCACTGACATCGCACGATTTGTTTGACATTGACCCAGTTGTAGCCAGATCAGTGTATCACTTAGAAGACATTGTCCGACAGAAGAAAAGACTTGAACAAGATAAATCCCAGGTAGGCCAAGAAGATGAGGAAGCTGCATCAGTTCTTCTGGAAAGAAAAGGTCTTTGTTAAATGGCTTTATATTTAACCTACTTTTCTATGAAGCCTTTTTTTTTTTTCTTTCAGAAGTGCAGCCTTTTTATTGCAACGATTAAAACATTTTAAAGTAGGGTACACATATACACACAATGTACCATTGAGCACTTTCTCTACCCCATAATGGGTGACTTTGTTAAAACTTTTGGGCAAATGCATCACATAGTGGACCATAATACATTGTTTCCAGATAAGTGAGACAGAAGTTATTAAAAAGGGAATAGAAAGGGCCAGAGCGGTGGCGCAGCGATAGGACATTTACCTTGCACGCAGATGACCAGGGATGGACCGTGGTTCAATACCATATGGTCCCCCAAGCCAGGAGCAGTTTCTGTGTGCATAGCCAGGAGTAACCCCTGAGTGCCACAGGGTGTGGACCAAAAACCAAAAAAAGAAATGAAAAAGGGAATAGAAAGAATTAAAAAAGGAAGAGGAGAAAGAACATTTTTCAAAGTACAGGAAGAAGCAAATTTGTGAAAATTATATTTCCAGTGAGGTCATTAAGATACTGTTAGAAGGTTTAGTTGCTAGTTGACCATTCTGTTACTACATTTGTTTCTGACTATTAAGTGACCTCAGCTATACATTGACATCTAAATTGGTATGTTCCCATGGTGATGACTGCATTAAACAAATGAAGTTGCTCAGGAATTCAGAGAGTATTCTGATACTGAGGCTTTTGTAGGAGGTGCTCCTAGCTGCCTTGCTCCTAAAGTAGGAGAATTGAGGGTGGGGGCAGGGAAATTTCAGTCTAAATATCAGCATACCTGGAGTTTGGTCAGATTGGTGTCTCTGTAGAGAAGATTGTAGAGGAGTGGTGAAGCAGGGCCATAAGCAAAACAGTGATTATGAGTGATGGATGCAGCAGGCATGACTCTGGCAGGATCGGGGTGGGGGTAGAAGGGTTTGGCCCACCCTTTCCTCATGATGGGTGACTTACAGTGTGTTAAACAGACTTGGTTGGAGATAATAACTGGTTGTGCTCAGGACTTTCTTCTTGGCTCTGAATTGAAAGATCACTCTTGGTGGTCTCAGGAGACCATCAGCCATTTGTAAGGCAAGCAGCACCTTACCATACACACACACACACACACACACACACACACACACACACACACACACACACACACACTGCACAAATTTTTTTGTTTTGTTATTTTTTGGGGGGCTCACACCCATTTAATGCTCATTGGTTACTCCTGGCTAAGCACTCAGAAATTGCCCCTGGCTTGGGCAGACCATATGGGATGCCGGGGGATCGAACCACAGTCCTTCCTTGGCTAGCGCTTGCAAGGCAGGCACCTTACCTCTAGCGCCACCTCGCCGGCCCCCACAAATTTTGTTTTTAAATAGGCAAAATCTGTTTAAGATTGTTTGTCTTTGGACTTTCAGAACTAGTTAAATTAACTACTAATTTTACTTATGAAAATACCTTAAGGAAATCCCCACCACCATTACCACCCTCTCCTTCAAAAAGAAAAGTGAAACTCAGCACTGTTCAGGTATCTTGCATTTATAAATATTTTCATCTACCACCACCCCTCCTTGAAATGTGTTCCTGTTTTTCCTACTTTTTAGAGGAGAAACCAAAGATAGATTGATCAGGTCACCTGCTTAGTATCACATAATCTAGGCTCGCATCTATGCTCTTGAACCTGAATTTTGGGTATTCTATTAAAAACTTAGTGAGCTCTGGCTCAAAACATGTACCTAATACTGTGGGTTGCCACTGTTCTCAAATATTTGTTCTGTCTAATCTGTTTTCCAAGGGGGGTGATATTGTTTGTTGTGGGGAAGGGGGAGGGACAGTAGTAGCCTTGGGTACAGTTGGAAGCACTCATTTCTGTTAGGCTAGATTTTTAGGGGCGTTTGCTGAGTGATTCTTCTGCACCCCCATAGGGAACAGTAGTCCAGGTAAATTTTGGAACCTCAGTTATTTCTATTTTAAATGTATGAAATGCATCAAATCCATGCTTCAGGAGCTAGAGCCATAATACAGCGGATAGGGATTTTGCCTTGTACACAGCTGAACCGGGTTTGATTCCGGCATCCCATATGGTCCACCGAACACCACCAGGAGTGGTCCTAAGTGTGGAGTCAGGAGTAATCCCTAACACCACCAGGTGTCTGTCTCCCCCTCTCAAGCCTCAACCCTCACTCCAATCCACACTTCAGAAACAGTCTTTGGGTCAACTTGCTCTCTGCCAGAGAATAATTAGAAATGGTGATATTGGGAAACACCTTGCTTCATTATTATAGAAGGTGTACAGGTGTAGCACTTATCTTCACCAAGGTTCTGCTTGGTAATTTCAAAAAATTTTTTTTGTTTTTGGTTTTTGGGCCACACCCGACGGTGCTCAGGGGTTACTCCTGGCTGTCTGCTCAGAAATAGCTCCTGGCAGGCATGGGAGACCATATGGGGCATCGAGATTCGAACCAACCACCTTTGGTCCTGGATCGGCTGCTTGCAAGGCAAACGCCGCTGTGCTATCTCTCCGGGCCTGGTAATTTCAAAATTTTTAAATATACCTGGAAAATGGGCTAACATCTCGCTTTGAATTGAATATCTGTGATCTAGAATCAAAATAGTTTGCTTGCTTCTTTTAAGCATGTGAGGGATTTTCTATGTCTACTCTAGATCACATCAGTAGTAGCATTTTCTTTCCAAGTAGCTAATTTGGGATAACAAGGGAGAAGAACCTTCTACATAGATCTGATAAGACTTAGGGTGGCAAAGCAGTTTGGAGGTTTTGGGGAGGTGCATACTAAAGTGCAGAACTCTTATAATGTATTCTAATTTTTGTGTTGACTGGGTATCATCAAATGACATCCTGAAACAAACCAGTGTCACTTAAGTATTGGAGAAGTATCCTATCAGCTGTGCTATCTTTTCAGTCCCACAGTTCTTAAAATTTTCAAAAAAAGGTGGGGCCAGAGAGATAGCATGGAGGTGTAGGGTGTTTGCCTTACATGCAGAAGAATTGTGGTTTGAATCCCGGCATTCCATGTGGTCCACCAAACCTGCCAAGAGCGATTTCTGAGTGTAGAGCCAGGAATAACCCGAGTACTGAACTACCGGGTGTGACCCAAAACGCAACCCCCCCTCCAATATCCCCCCCCCCAGTAGTAATAGCTTTCAGGGGTTGGAGCAGTGGCACAGTGGCAGGGTATTTGCCTTGCACATGGCTGATCTAGGGGACCATGGTTCAATCCCAAGGTGTCACATATGGTCTCCTAAGCCTGGATAGATTTCTGAGCACATAGTCAGGAGTAATTTCTGAGCAATCCCTGGGTAATCCCAGTTGTGGCCCAAACAGACAAACAAAAATAACTACTTTCAAAGTTTCCTTGTTTTGTTTTGTTTTGTTTTTTGTTTTTGAGCCACAACCCAACAGTGCTTGGGTTACTCCTGGCTCTGTTCAGAAATCACTCCTGGCAGGCTTTGGGGATCATATGGGATGCTGAGGATTGTGAACCCGGGTCCATCCCAGGTTGGTCATGTGTGCAACCTCCTGTGGGAGACCCCCGACCCGTGGGGGTGTGGAAATGAAGGTTGCTAGTTATTAGTGGGTTCACTCGAGCAGAACCGACCTGTAAAGAAGAACTAGAGAAATTAGTAAGAGAAGCCTTCAAGACAACGCATGCTGTTCAAAAAGGGGAGTTTATTGTTGGGGGATCAGCTTTTAAGGGCTGAAACACGTCAGAGGTGTTACAAGTTTTCACCAATCACAGTTACAAGCATTCATTAGCATAAACTGGGGCAGGTAATAGGGAGGGGCAAAGAGGTAGACCTGAGCACGTTTTACTAAAAGGCATAAGATTCAAACAAAGTTCTATAAATTATACTCAACAAGTATAAATAGAACCTCAGCTGTAATCTTAATAATGTTTGCTAACACAAAGGCAAGTTGCTCTATATCTTTCTTACTGGCTGGATATATTGGGCTGCTCTGAATTACTTTATTTGTCTATTTCCTTTGTCCTCAAGGCATGGGCGCCTTTGGTCACGTGGGTGACCAGATTAGGAATTACTGAGGTGTCTTTATGTTCTAGGTTTATCAGCTAGGCTCCCCACTGTTCCCCCTTTACTGTAATAATAAAAGAAGAAGAGCAAAATGGGTGGAGTGGCCTGTCTTAGGTTACTTGGTGGGCTTCCAGTTCTGGACATGGCAACAAGAGACCAAATTAAAAGTTTTTGCACGCAAAATATTAGGAATGCCATGTTTGCACCCAGACACTGGCACCAAACTATCCCCGTCATGGGCATCTCCACAGCCAGGAGCAGAGCAAGCAGGGCCGTTTAGCCAGATACTCAAAACTCCTTAAAGCTCAGAGGTATATCCATGGCTTCAAGTCCTTCGGGGTGCATTTAAGAGAGCCACTGATATTGGACCTATACTGAACATTAGGGCAATCTCAGTAACCGGATTTTTAACAAACTTGTGAGGCGACAGAATGCCTTGGGGCCAAAGGAAAAAATAGCAAAAAGCCAATGAAAGGACCGAATTAGGCAACAGCTTAGACAGCCAGGGTGAGGTAGAGGACCAATTTTTATATCAGGACTCATCTAAATCCCTCTGTCTATTTCTATCCTCCAGACTTTCGTCCACAAGTCTAATGCTATCTCTAGCTAAGCCAAGTTTATTTTAAAAGGCAACATTTTATTCTAAGGATGACACAAATTTCCCCCTCCCTCAAAAATAAATGTTAAATTTAAACCACGGCAGTTTTTCTGCTCTAATACTGCTAGGGATTCAACAGTTAAGTAGTGTAAACTTCTATTAAGTTTGTAAACATTTTTAACAACAGTTATAAAGCATTAACAGATTCTAGAGTATGAACCAATGAATAAATTTTTGTGCTCACACCAGTAACACCCATGCCTCTCAATAAGGCTGGGGTGGAGGCAATGTTTGTTTTTATACTGCAGCAGGAGAGAGACACAAGGTTATATTTAAGAGGTAATAAGGCAATTTTTGATCTAACAGTTAATTTAGGCATTAAAACAACCAAAACACAGTAGTCCTAGGACTAAAGAAACAAATGTAAAACAATGGGGGAGATAAACCAGTGAAACAGGCCAAAAACGTTGAATTGGGGGCAATTATGAACTGAAAGGAGAAATCAACGACAAGAATTTGATTACAATTTTTAATAGGGGGGATCATATTGGGTACCAAGGGGCAAAGTTTAAGTTCCACCACTAGTTTTAAAGTTAAGCCATGTTGAAGCTTCATACCGCATCGCAGAAGGTTGGTGTCGTTGGTGAAGTGAGGCAGTTCAAGGCAGCAATTTAGGACGGTGAGGTGGGTGAATAGCAGGTACCGAAGGCGTATGGGCGGAGGCGTTGATCATGACAAGGATGTGCTGAGAAGAGGAGGGGGGTCCGGAGGACAGCATGGGCTGGAAGGGTGGGGAAGCCGGCAGAGTTCTGAAGAGCTCAGGGCATGGGAGAGGTTGAGCTGACATAGCCAGTGTGTCCTGGGGAATGGGTGAATGGGCCAGGTCGTGGCAAAAATTGATTGGGGGTGGCTCACTCATCCCCCCCTCAGCACCATGGCGAGGGCACAAAGGGCTACTTTCAGGATGGGTCAGGGGATGAGTGGGAGGGTGTTGGCTATGTTTCCGGCACCATTGTTAAAAGGGGAAGGGAAGGAACCAGAGGTGTTGTCATCGTCTTGCAAGGGAGAGTCAAGTGGAAGCAAAACAAATTAATGAAGCCTTGGTTCGAAAGGGGGTGGGTTGGTGGCAGCCCAGGCAGAGTACCAAATTCAAGCATTGTCAAAGGTGGAGTCAGTCAGAAACAGGTCCGCAGGAATGGCAGCTAGCAGGAGGGGTGACAGGCTCTTTTGAAGTGAATGAGGACAGGGACTGCGGGAAGCTGCAGGAAGGTCTGTCTATAAGAAAACAGCTTGGCAGGAGGCAAAATGGTTACTTGGGGGCCTTTTTTTTTTTTTTTTGCAATAAAATTTTATGAATTTAATTCTTTATATAAAAATGACATTACACAAATTATTTTAGAATACCATGGGGAATGTTATCTGACCTCTGTCAGACTTCAGCATTTCAAAAAAAAAAGTGTTATAATTAACAATAGCCAATTTTTCAAAAACTTTAAACTGAACCTAAATGATTTTTGTTAAACTTTTTTAGTTATTATATTAAAGCTAGATGCTTCTTTTTCTAGCCACATTTTGGCCTTATACTTTTGGCCTTAACTTACACATAGCAGAAAGTTGGGGATTGCAAAGTCCCGAAATTTTCCAGGGAAAAGTTATCCCTGATGGCCATTTGAGAAATTTGGGGTTTACCATCCCCTACCTTTTTTGCCATGCTGATAGGACAAAGCTAGCTTAGCACAGGATTTTTTAGCAGGATTTCACAGTTTGTTAGATGACCAGACTAAGCCAGGTTAAAAAAAAATTGATTGAAATTTCAAAAATGGATAAGGCTTTAAAAATTGTATTTATCATGAAATGCAAAAATAACAAATAGACAGAACAAACAACACGAAACACACATTGTGGGCCACTTTCATTCATAACACACACACATGAACAGACAAGAGGATTTATTCAAAACTTGCATTAGAAAAATTGACAAGCGCTTTTAAATATTAGCCGGCATGTTTGTAAAAAAATTCTTTTAATGTAGCTGTAGTGGAACTTGCTGAAAATAAATTTTAAGGTTTAGCTTTAACACAAAACATTTTTTAAAACAATTTTAATTTGAAATTTAAAACATGAAGTAACAATGTAAGCAGTTAAAAAATTTTGTTAAGTAAAATGGTTAAGTGAACACTGGTAGAAGGAGTTTCACTCTGAAGTATGATATCATTTGCTGTAAAGGAACAGGTTTTTTTTAAATTGGTTTAACAGGAAAACAGTGAGGCAGCTGCAATAAAGTGTTAAAATTTTTAACAACTGTTTTTACTTTGAAGACTTTAAGTGAATAATTTGTAAAAACTATATACCAAATTAACAAGATGTGTAGACATTATAAAATATATGTAAAGACATTGATGCACTTTTTACATCTAGAACTTAAGACCAAAATATATTGATACTTTGTTGTTAATCTGCTAATAAAATAACCTCTATCGAAAATTTTGAGCAGGGAGTGAAAAACCTAATTCAGCCCTATTTAATTTTTGCGAAGGGTTAATGGGTTGAGTGATACCTTGCAAATGTTCGCCCAGGCCTTTGGAGGGTGTGTAGCTCTGTTGTAGCATTTGCTGCAATGCAACGGGATTTTTACACTTTTATAACATAAACACCCATTTGTTTTATAATGTCCCGACCCCAAAGATTAATGGGTAAGTCGGGGATAATGCAAGGACGGACAAAACCTGTGTTACCATTTTCATCCTGCCAAACTAGTTTGTTGGCACTGACAAGAACTCTTTTGACGGAGCCAGCTATCCCTGAAACATTGTCAAAGGTGGGAGCAGTGGGCCAGTTAGGAGGCCAATCTAGGGGAGAAAAGCATGTGGTGTCTGCACCAGTATCTAGGAGGCCTGTGAATTGTTTACCCGAGATGGTAAGGGTTAAAAGCGGGCCAATGGGGACTTCAGGGATGTCTGCTTGATTGGGACTATGATTCAGGGAGCCATTGTTGGGCTGGGCTGGGGGTTGGAAGGCTCCGACAGCTGGAATTGGAGCTGCTGAAGTGGCAGCAGCAGCAGCTGCGGCTGCTTCTTGCCTGGCCTGCACCCTCGTGCGGGGTTTGCCGAGGGGTAAAGAGGGGAGTTCACCCTCCTCCTCCCAGTCCTCCCTGTCTGGGCCATGGACGGGGAACAAAAAATGTGGAGATGATGGATCTGTAGCTTGAAGCTGGGCAATTTGCTGTCTGAGCTGTCGAATCTCTATCAATAAAGGATTATCGGGTTCTGGAAGAGGCATTTTTATGGGCGCGGGCAAATCATACAGGGGAGGCTGTGAGGGGAGAGAGGTTACATTCCCATGGTAGGGATTAGTTTTATCCTGCAACTCAGTTTCTTCCTCCGAGTCCTGCTTTTCCTCAGGGGGCTCTGAGGCTGCCGCTGGCAGAGAGGTATAAAGAGTTTTTTGCATAAGAGAAGAAGGCTCCTGGGGGGGGGGGGGGGAGAAAGGGAATCAATATGCAAAAATGAGCTGGAGCGGGAACTGGGGTGAGAGCATTGTTTGGAGACGTGCTTCAAATGCTCCTGGGCATCTTTTACAATTTGCAAGCTCTTACGGTTAAAAGCAGATTTTACTATGATGCTTTTGAGGAGATTCCAATATTGTTGTATAGTCTCTTTCTCGGACTCACTGCCATGTGTGTTAAAATGATTAGTGAGTTCTGCCCCGACTAGATCCCAAGTACTGGAAACTATTTTTGAGCAAGTAATAGCAAACCAAGGACAAATTTTATTAACAAACATTAAAACTTTCAACAAGTTTTTCTCTTCAATTACCATATTTCTACTTCTAAGTACTTCTTGTATACCTTGAATAAATTTTGCTCCTTTGCTCAGACTGGTCCCCATTTTTACTCTGGGACTGTAATGGGGTGGTGGTTTTTCACCTAGGCATTAGACTACTAAATTACGTTGCTTTAATTTACTTTACCTGACGTAATTCAGCTCCGGACTTGTCGCACTCTGCTACCGGTCGTATTCTGTAACTCGAGCCCCACGTTGGGTGCCACCTGCAACCTCCCGTGGGAGACCCCCGACCCGCGGGGGTGTGGAAATGAAGGTTGCTAGTTATTAGTGGGTTCACTCGAGCAGAACCGACCTGTAAAGAAGAACTAGAGAAATTAGTAAGAGAAGCCTTCAAGAAAACGTGCAGCTTAATCTTGGTATAGAATTTACTGGAATATTTTTGTTGTTGTTGTTAGTGTGAGAATACAGATGTGCTTAATACAAGCTAAGTGTTCAAGTAAAGAACTCTCAGGTTCTTTAGAATGAGGTTTTTGCAGGAGTTATGTGTATTTGTATCTTTAAATTTTTAGTTATATTAGGATTCTCATTATTTGCTATGTATGTTTACTAGGCTCATAAGATTAGCTGAGAATTTATGAAGTTTTTGCTCTAGACCATTAATTATAATTGTCAAGTAAGTGAATCATTGTGCTGTTTCTAATGATTTCCAAAAAATCGGATAATATGATCAAACTGGATTTTAAAAAATCTTGTTTACAATATTAAAAGTGTTTAGATGCTTGGATGCAAAAATGTGACCTCAGTGATGTGTTCAAAGGCTGACATTTGAACTAAAGGAACTTACGAAATCACTAAATACAAGTGTGACTGATGGAATTTCTGTGCTTGACAATGACTTTTCTTTTTTTTAAAGACCAAAGAGAGTCTACAGTATGCATTAGAAACCCTTACTATGAATGGCTGCTCAGTTGAAGATCTAGGCTTGGATTTTACCCTACCAGGATTTCCCAACATTGAACTGAAGAAAGGAGGAAAGGATACACCAGTTACAATCCACAACTTAGAGGAATATTTGAGAGTGCGTATGGGGGTGTGCTGGGGGGTGGGGTGGGAATGTTGCTGTAAAGCTTTGCTCATTTGTATTCATTTTTTGGAGAAAAGGGACCTAGTCCAGGGAGCACGGGCAAGTGTTTAGTCGCTGTCTGTGCTGAAATTGAGCCTCTTAGTCACCCATGATCATGTTCTTTGTCATTTGTTCCCCACCCCATGCAGTCTTACTAAGTTTTTTGGCCTTAGTTTAAGTTTACTCTAGAGAGGCTAGGGAGGTGACTAAGTGGTAGAACACTTGGCTTGCTTATGTGGGCCCCTTAGTTCAATACTCTGCACTTCAAAAATCTAATCTCAGGGAAAATCACTCGTTTAAATTAAGTTTTGGGTTAGACCCAGCTAAGCTCAGGCTGACTCCTGGATCTGTGTTCAGGAAGAATTGCTCTTATGGTATTCAGAGAACCATATATGGTACCAGATATTGATCTACTTACCATCCCTTCCCTCCCCTTTTCCCTTTTCTCCTCTATTCTTCCTTCCTCTTCCCTCCTTCCCCTCTCCTCTTTTCTCTTTGTACCTCTTCTCCTTAAGCTCCTCCTTCACTGTCCTCAAACTTCAATGCTTACATTTCATAGAAAGTACCATATTTTTCGTTCTATAAGACGCATATAGTTTTTAGATGAAGAGAAAAAGAAAAATATTCTAGAGCAAGTGGTGTACTAAAATACTTAATAAATGCAATGCTAGATGTCAGGAGCCGCGGTTAGGACAACCAGCATTCGAGGTTGAAGTATATTTACAATGCACCAGTCCACCGCTGGTTAAATAAAATTCACCAAACTTTCTTTTTAAACATCAGAAAATTAAAAAAAAATTACATATTTTTTTGTTAAAATTAAAAATATATAAGTCGCAGCAAACATCAAATGGCCTTAAACGAAAGCTCTATATGTGACGGTGAAAGTGCAATACCTGTTTGCTCGTGCTATGTTGTAGGTCTGCACAATAAAGAGGGCGTAACACTGTAGAGGCCAAGTGGCTAGTATATGATCTCCTCCCCTGCACTCAGGCTTCAGCTCCAGGCATTTACTCCATAAAATGCACAGTTTCTCCCATTTGGTGGATTGTGGGTGGTGCATTTTATGGTATGTAAAATATGGTACATTTAACCATCAGATTTCCTTAAGTGTGAATACTGCCTTATAATTTAAGATCTCATTGAAAAAGTGGCTGCATTTCTGCCTTCTGAAGCCAGCTAAATTGACACAGTTGCTTACATGTACAGACCCATAGATGCACACACTTAGCGATTTGGTGAGGCTTTTTAAATTCATTCATGACCTAACAATATTTTCTAAATTAGACAGTTTCTCTTTAACACAAGTAATGTTTTTAAAATTAGTCTGTAGATCTTTTTAACATTTTGAAAAGTCATTTAAGATGCTCACGTCATTGAGTGTAGAGATTGAATTTTAAATAATACCTGACTTGCCACTAACCTATTTTAGATTTCAGGTAGAATTGCTGTAAATTTTGGCTTGAATTTCATTTTTAGTTTGAGAGAGAACTTAGACTTTATGATTTTAAGTGCTGGTATAAAAAGACAGAAATGGGGCTGGAGAGATAGCACAGCGGCATAGAGCGATTGCCTTGGCAACAGCCAAATTAAGACTGATGGTGGTTCAAATCCTGGCATCCCATATGGTCCCCTGAGCCTGCCAGGAGCGATTTCTGTGTAGAGCAGGGGTCTCAAACTCAACGGCCCACGGGCTGTTTGCGGCCCTCCATACAACATTTTGTGGCCCGTGGCCGGCCTTCAAACACCTCAGTATTCGCTTATATATTCGCAATAAAAATCGCATTAGTAAGAAAAAGCTCGCATTAAACATTCGCATACCCCGAGCAGTTCAGTTCGGGGTATGCAAATGTTTAATGCGATTTTTTTCTATTTTTTCTTACTAATGCGATTTTTTATTGCGAATATTCAGTAAGCGAAATCCCTTATGCGGCCCTGCCTCACCCCTACTTTGCCTCCTGTGGCCCCCAGGTAAATTGAGTTTGAGACCCCTGGTGTAGAGCCAGGAATAACCCTTCAGCATCACCGGCTGTGCCCCCCCCCCCCAAAAAAAAAAGGAAACCTAGTGTGAGCATGGGGCATTTAAAAACAGGAAAATGTTTTGCTGTACTTTGCCACATGCAAAATAGGAAACAGATTTGTAATGTTTTTACAGTTTAATTTTAAAAATATTTCTTTTCTGCAGCTGGTTATATTCTGGGCACTAAATGAAGGTGTTTCCAGGCAATTTGACTCATTCCGAGATGGATTTGAATCAGTCTTCCCACTCAGTCATCTTCAGTACTTCTACCCAGAAGAAGTAAGTAGCTTTTATCCAAACAAAGCAGTCATTTCTAGTTCTGCACGTATAATTATCATCAGGGTGGGGGGGAGGTATTTCTAGTACTAGCTCATTAATCAAGATTCACAAAAGACCTCTTTTAGGAAAACAGATTTTTCAACAGAAAACTGGTTCAGAAGAAGAGATAGATATTTGTGAAAGACTATTTCCCAGCAAAGAAAAAAAAATCCCCTGGGGCTTTGACCATTGAGGTGATGACCATTGAGCCATCTCTGCTGCTGAGACTAGAGGGCATGTCCCTGGGAGGGAAGACAGATGAAGATGTTTCCCATGTTGCCCTTCTTGGTTTAGATGAAGCTTCATTTCATGACCCAGCCCTTAGTCCTTGCTGTTTAAGGAAGTGTATTACTGTTCACCAGCATCAGAGAGCAGGCAAGATGGGTAAAAACAAGCATGAAAAGGTTATCTCAGCCACTTTTCCTCCAAGTATAGGAGCCTTTAAAAGCTGCTAATTGGAGGTTTGGAAGTGTGTTCGATGTTTGAATGCTAACTTGGATTGCTTGTTTGTTGCTAGCTGAATCTGGGGATTTCTGAATGCCTTAGCAGTTCACTCAGTCATTATTCTTCTGTCCAGCTTGAGTTCCTATTTATTGGAAGTATATTCCTGTGCAGCTAATGAGGAGAGGAACTCTACTGAGAAGAGCATGGTGTAAAGGAATTTTCTACAGAACGTGCATGTAGTTCTATTAAATGCTGCAGTTAAAATGTTTCATTGACCTAATGTTCATATGACTAATTCATTTGTACAGCTTTCTCTTGAGTAATTTGTTTCCCTTGTTTAAACGTACAGCTGGATCAGCTGCTGTGTGGCAGCAAAGCAGACACATGGGATGCAAAGACATTGATGGAATGCTGCAGGCCTGATCACGGTTATACTCATGACAGGTGAGCACTGCAACCCTAGGCAGTACAGAGGTGAAAATATGGTGGTGTGTATCAGGAATAGCAAAAGCTGCCTGTTAAAAAAGATTTTTTTGAACTTAGTCCTATACTGAGTTCCTTCCACATAGTGTTTCTTTTCATTTTTCTTCTACTTTTCAGCAAACTTTACTATTTTCTAAAAATAATAATAAAATAAAAGTGATTTTTTTTTTATACTTTGGCCTTATTTCTCTCCACACAGCCATGGGGACCCAAAGGTGGGGTAAGGAAACAGGTGTGTAATCCATTATTAAGCCCAGTAAAATGAAAATAGCTGTGTAAAAAAACAAAAACAAAAAGAAAATAGCTGTGTAATTCCCTACAGGTCTTACTACAGCCAACAAGTTTAATAATCTTTCTAAATAAAACTGATGTGATTCAATCGTGTTTTTTAATATAATTAAATAATTGTGATGTTTTTATTTCTGTTGTAGTCGGGCTGTGAAGTTCTTGTTTGAGATTCTCAGTAGTTTTGATAACGAACAGCAGAGGTTATTTCTCCAGTTTGTGACAGGTAGCCCAAGATTGCCTGTTGGAGGTGGGTATGAAGTTGGTGCTTGGCCTTTCTCCCACCTATGGTGTGTGTGTGTGTGTGTGTGTGTGTGTGTGTGTGTGTGTGTGTGTGTGTGTGTGTGTGTGTGTGTGTGTGTGTGTGTGTGTGTGTGTGTGTGTGTGTGTGTGTGTGTGTGTGTGCGTGCGCGCGCGCGGGGGGGGGGAACCTAGTCAAATAGGATACTTTCCAACTTAGTGCCTTTATGAGCTATTCCAATATTGCAATGTTTTAAGATTTTGATGTGTTTTACAATGAAGAGATAGCTCTGATAGGAGAACTCATAGAGATTGTCTGCACATGAAGTAGATCTGCTGATGAATATGTACTGCTTTTCTTTGACACTATAAGTCAAATGATTTAGATCAGAAAGCATTCTAAAATAATATCTTCAGAAATGATTTCTAGTAGGATCTGCATGGATATCTTGATTTTAGAGGACAGAATTGTGCCTCTTTGTTACGTGGTTTCTGATATTGGTATAAAGCCAGTACCAGGCTCCACATACTAAATGTATGTGAACTGTGTAGACTTAGTTGTCAGGAGAGATGAAAGCACAGTGTATATGTGTGATATTATTGAGCCATCATAGGGAGTTTTCTGACTAGTAGGAATGAGGGGATGGTATTGATGCCAGGCAGATTGTTTCTTGGGAGCCAAAGAAAGTTTTCCTCTGATCTGGCTGATGTTCGTCTCCTGAAAACTAAGTTATTTGGTCTATCTGTCTTCCCTTAGGCTTCCGGAGTTTGAATCCACCTTTGACAATAGTCCGGAAGACATTTGAATCCACAGAAAACCCAGATGACTTCCTGCCCTCTGTAATGACTTGTGTGAACTATCTTAAGTTGCCGGACTATTCAAGCATTGAGATAATGCGTGAGAAACTGTTGATAGCAGCACGAGAAGGGCAGCAGTCATTCCATCTTTCCTGATCACAACAAGAACTGCAGTGTCTGCCTGTTACAGCAACAGAAAAATCATGATTTCTTTTCTAAATGTATCACCTGAGTCAAGGAAACATGTCACTCCTTGTAGGAAAAACGGCTTGCAGATTATAAAGAGACACTTGGTCAATGTTCATTAATGGCCCCATGGACTTAAAGTGATCAGGCCCTAAAGCGTTGTTGTGATGAGGTTTCTTTAGCAAGTTCTTGTTTAAATTATCATTTATTTGATGAGTGAAGTTTTCAACTTGCTTTACTGTGTGAAATTTTAAAAGGGTTGTTTTTCCAGGCTGAACCAATAAATGTCGCTGTGCAGTTTGATTCTGGGCTGTGTGTGTCCATCTAGCTAAGTCTGCAGTTTGTTTCCTCCAAAGACAAGCCTTGTACATAAGTACACAAATTAAAGTTCACATGTATTTGACAAATAGGGTTTAGTAGACTAGCTTTTATGTGCTTTTGACACCCATCTAATTTTCCTGATTCATGTAGTCTCTGTGCCAGTTCACATGGGGCTTTTTTTTTTTTTCAACACTCACAGTTGTTATATTTTCCATAGCCATGCTATTCCTTGCTCTTCAAAGTAAGATAATTTAAGATTGCCGTCAGTTGTCGGTATAACTCAGCCTTTGTAACTAGGTAGACTTTGTTAATCTAACATAGTGGTAGGGTATTGCTGGGCTTTCCCTCCCATGACACACTAGGACTGTTTACATGGTTATTCTGACTTGCCCCTGGAGCAGAAGCAAGGAAAGCTTATTTTCTTTGTGTAGGTAACAAAGTCTACAGCATGGGCTGGCCAATATTTATTAATCTGTGGCCAGAGCATTTTTAATTGATGTACAATTTTAAAATTTCTTTTACGTTTCCTGTTGGAGTAAAAGAATTTTTCCTCCTCATTTTAAGATTTTTGTTCAGTCTTTCTCTCCCTCTTTACTTTCCCTGCTCTTCCTAGTGCTAACTTTTGGACAAACAGTTCTACTTTATCTCACACCCATAAGCAGTGCCTGTCCAGTTGTCTTCTGTGCTGATTTCTCAAATCTACAATAATTCATCAGGTTCATGTTTTTACCTGAAAAATAAATAAAATTTTGCTTTATCTTTTGGTTTATAGTTCTGTGCCGTATGCATAACTTGTGATTTGTTTTCACTGTATTTCACTGCAAGGGAGCTATCGCCTGACCATGAGCTGTCTTGTGGCTCATCTCAATGTTGAATCATTGATCAAGCAGTTTAAATAGAAAGTGAAATTAATAGAAGGGTTCTCCCTTAGGATCTAAATTAAGCCTTGTTGCATAAATTTGAGAATTTGTATCATTCTCTTTTGAAAATGACAGATGAGCCTTTTTCCTTTTATTGAACTTTGAGAAATCAATTGTAACTTTATTGGAGCTTCCAAGTTTTTTTTTGTTTTGTTTTCCCTCCAAAAATAAATTTTAGTGACTGATTTTACTTGTTATGTGAGTTTCCACTTAAACATGGCCTTAGTAGGTATGGCCCTTCATATCAAACTTGGACAGGAATCACACGCACCCACTCACAGCCCCCCATTCTGGGCAACAGGTATCAGAAACCTCAGGCCTGTGTCCCTGGTCCTTGCAGAGATGCTCGAAAGTGAGCACCATAGAAGCCATGCATTATAATCAAGTCATCCTAGAAGTGCAGAGTAAACCTGTTCAAAACTTTCTGATACCTTTTTACAGATTAAGCACAACGTTTTTTGCGTGAACATAGCATTTTGTTCGTTTTTAAAGAGTTCTAATTGTTAAAATATAGACTTGTATAAACAAAGTCATGTCTTATACTTAAACTTAATTATCTGTATTTGACTTTTTTCCATGTGTGGCCATGGCAGAGTTAGCCTCTTTCATTTCAGCATCTGATGAGTAGTTCATGAATTGGTTCTGAATGAGCTTGAGTATTTCAATCAGTACTTACCTGTTAAAATGCTTTCAGCCTTTTGCTTATTTCTTGCCTCATTGGGGGTTGGGGTTACTTGGCCAAGTTGGCCAAGTACTTGGGGGTGAGGCCGACACTTCCTATTTCATATTCCTTTCATATTTGAAAGCAATCTCTGTTGGCAAGAGGCCTTAATGTAGGGGGAAAACATGCTCCGTTTGCTGTTTCTTCAGATATGCCTTAAATTTATTTGTTTAGTAATCCAGTTCACAAGCACTACTTTCCAAGAGTGCCTTCTCCACACAGACTGTGGGGGAGTGACTGGTCACATTCTTCACTGTTTCACTAAGATGGGATCTGTCTGTCAGAACTGCATCACAGCTAACAATGTGTGCTCGTACCCTTGTTGATTTTGTCTGCTTTGCATATGAGGCTTTTAACTTGCTTTAAAAGAGGAAAGGGGGAATTCAGTGTAATGCCCTCCTGCTAACTCTCCTTAAAAAGTGAGTCGTATTCGGTAGTTTAAATGGGAACCCACCCCCAAGGTTCTAATTGTAGAGCTAAACCAAACCCTTTCCATGGACACCTTTCACACAGTTGCTCATACCCAGGGTAGAAATTTTCTCTGTGCTTCAGCCCTGGGGCCCTGTGAGCCAAGAACTAATACCCACTTCCTGTGTAAGAAGGTAGTACCCAAGATCCTCTTGCTGTTGGTGGTGGTTCTTGGTTAGGCCAGTTCGTTCTAAAGTTACTCCTGGACATCATCAGACTGAGACACAAAGTCCCCACTTACACAGTCATGAGATCTGATGCAAGTTTGTGTTTTCCAATGAGGAGGAACTCAGTTGGGAATGTCATTGATAACACTAGAAAGGAGTCAACTCAGGATGGATTAGAAAGGCATTGTTGGGTTCTAAGAGCCTCTCTGGGTGGCTTCTGGATGCTCTGGCTCGTTCTCCAGGAGCAAAATGGCCATTCTTTGAACTCATTTCCCTTGGCTTTTGTTTTCTATACTCTTATTTTCCCTACTGTAAATGAAAGCACTGTTCAAAATTGTCATACTCTGTATATAATTCTCAGAGAAATGCTTTTGTATGAGTTTTCAGTTTGATGTTAATAGTTGGCCTAGATGGGAAAGGATAACCTAGCAACAGATGACTGAAAGTGCTTCTTTTGTTACCTCAAAACATTCCAGACAAAATACAGCAATTATATTTATAGAAGGCACGAGGATTGGCTGTTTTCCAAGAACAAGTTAATTTATATGCAAGAAAAAACTTAATTATAAAGACTTAATCTGCATAATGGAGACATTCTTTAATAATGGAAGAGGTGGTTTTATTTTTACAAGCCTACTCATATTACCAAACCTAGAACCAATTGCTGATCTCCTGTGTAAAGCATTTTTTTCTCTTATCTGAAACAGTGATTTATATGAACTGTTGGAATAATGGAACCTCATACTTCAGATCTGTATGTAAAATTGCATAAATGCACTGACTTCCTTCTCCCTGAATATATTTTTAATAAACAGCATTATCCTATATGTTCACTTTTGTTACATTATGCACAACTAGAGGGCCCTTCTGAAAAGAGGTGTGTGGGTAGCTTTTAGAAAACTTCCTTTTGGAGGTAAGTGATGCTATACTCTGCTTTGGGGAAGCATATAGTGAAGGATGTAGAAATCAAGTATACTCAGAGATGGCTCTAGTTCTTGCTGGTTTCAGAGAGGAATCATGAAAATATGTGCCTGTGTTGGACAAGTGTCTGAAATTGCAATGGCAGATCATGCCTTTGTTGGTGTTTCATTAGAGCTGGCTACATGAAGACTATTCTGCCTGGTGGACTGATTAAGAAAAGAAAAGCAGGATGGAGCCACTTCTAAGAGTAATGACTGAATTAGATTGAGGGGTAGGGTGGTTGGGGATCTGAGTTGCTATTCTAAAAAGAATCTGAATTAAAATATATGTGCAGATACATACTATATTCTTTCTTGACAAGAGAAAAACAGTTTTATCTTATTAGACTAGATATCTAGGAGTGGAGTTGCTGGATCCTTCATAAAATCTCCATACTATTTATACTTTTTTTAAAATACTGTTTTCTATAGTGGCAGAACCAGTTTATATTACTACCATCAACAAATGAGAGACTGTTTCCTGTTGTTTGAGGGAGCAGATTGTTTTTAGTTTCAAAAAGTCAAATCTCAAATATTTATTAAACTTGCCCTATAGGAAAATAGGCAAAAGAGAAAGATAATGTAAATAAATGGAGCAAATATAATTTGATTACCTGAAAAAAAAATGACACGTTTCCCCAAACTTGACAGTAATCGATGTCTAAGGAGAAGGGGCACACCCTTTGCTTTTGATCTATTGACACATTTTTAGAACAGATGGGAGAGCAGGGCAGGATTTAGGGCAGCAATAGCTAAGCCCAGGGGTTTTAGCAGATGGTCAATGCTACTTCCTTTTAAGTGGATCATTAAGGTAAATTAGCTCACCTTTCAGAGCCCTGCCTTTGAATCCATTGGACAGGCTGCATGAGAGCAGATGAAGCACTTGGTAGGATGGTTTGAGCGCCTCAAGTTTTATTTGCATAAATCATCTGTGTCATGAGCTTCTACTTTGTGCCTCTTTCCATCCAAGGCTTTGACTGGGTTGGTGATCTGTATGACTGCCTTAATGGGGATGAGAAATAATGGAACTAATAACTACGTTATTTGGGAGGGGGTGTTTTAACAATAGAAAGATTCTGAGCATTTTGTTTTCCACACGTAGCTATATGTAATTAGGATTTCCCCTGCTTCTGTGCTTAGGGATCACTCCTGGCAGGCTTGGAAACAAAGTGGGGTTGGTAGGTATTGAACCCAGGTCAGCCGCATGTAAGGCAGCACCCTACCTGCTGTACTGTGTCTCTGCAGATCACACCTCCTTAATTCTGGTGCTTGCACACACCTTGCTGTGCAATGTGGCAGACAGTTCTTGTGGCACCATTCAATGTGGTTGCCATTGCCGGTGCTTCATCCCTGAAAGTCCTCCTGTGACCATATGGATGCAAAGCAGGAGTCACTGAGCCATGTCCCAGCACCCAGAGTAGAATTTTGTTTTCTTTAGATTCTTTTTGTTTGTTTGTTTGTTTTTGGGCCACACCCAGTGGCACTTGGGTTACTCCTGGCTCTCTGCTCAGAAAGCACTCCTGGTAGGCACGGGGGCCCCATATGGATGCTGGGTTCAAACCACCATTGGTTCTGGGTCAGCGCTTGCCAGGCAAAGGCCCTACCGCTGTGCTATCTCGAATGACCCCATTCTTTTCCTTTAGGTTCTTGTATCATCAGATGGAAGACTTTAACATGTTCATGAACTAGTAAGTAGCATCAGTCATCCTGGAGAGGCAATTGTAGGAATTGGATTCTATGTGTGTTCTCGTCAGCATATAAAGAAAACTGTGATGAGAAAATTACCCTTTTGTGGCCACACAAAGCAAAATATTCCTACAGGAATAGTAATGAAGTATTGGCAAGGTCATGGCAGGGTCCTTGAGGCTTTATTTGACCAAAAAAAAAAAGTACTTTCTCAGTGGCTGATGAATGTATTTTATATTTTGCTTCCCCAAGAAAAGGACAGCCTCAGCCAATCTATTATAAATAGAGGGAAAGATAACTACTAAATAAAACTATGGTCTGGAATGATATACAAGGGGTAAGGTACTTGCCTTTCTTGCAGTTCAGTCCCTGGCATGTCAGAATCAGGAGCAACCCTCTAATCAGAACCATCATTTTGGTCCCAAAAGCAAATAAAGAACAGGAAAAGTAGGAGCCAGAACATCCACACCCATGTCCTACAGTCCTCATAAACTAGAACCCTTGGGTATCTGGCTTAATAAGTAGATTGCAGTCTAGCCCCAGTTGCTGTCAAGGGGACTGACTAGATCTGTTAGATGAAGCTGCAGCTGTCCTTAGTTCCAGGAAAACTGGCCTGGAGGTCTGAAGCATAGGATTGGTGGCTGAGGGAGGTAACTGCACCCAAGTCATAACTGTTAGTGGGATGGTGGGAAGGACCATTAGACCAGAGGTAACACGGACAGGTTTAGGGTCAGCGGCACTTTGATGGCCAGAGTGCAGTAGCTGTACATCAGTACCAGAAACTTGAGCACCACTGTAACTCATTACCTAGGCTGTTAGCAAAACATTAAAAATAATGTTATGTTTTTTAGAGCCACACCCAGCAATGCTAGGGTTACACCCAGCTCTCCACCCAGGAATCTATCCTGGCAAGGTTCAGGGACCATATAGATGCCAGGGGTCAAATTAAATTTAGCAGCATGCAGACAGTGCCCTACCTGCTGTACTGCAGCTGTGTTGCATTCCCTTTTGATTTTTGGGCCACACCTAGCAGGATCAGGGGACCAAATAGAATGCCAAAGATTGAACCCAGGTAGGCCGTGTGCTAGGCAAACACCCTACATACTATGCTATAGTTCTGCCCCTCTTTTTAACTAAAAACTTGTCAAGCTGGAGAGAGAGCACAGCAGGTAGAGCACTTTTTTTTTTGGCGGGGGTGGGGAGTGTTTAGGTCACACCCAGCAACACTAGGGTTACTCCTGGCTCTGTATTCAAATTGCTCTTGAGCCTGCCATGCTCGGGGGACCATTTGGGATGCCAGAAATCTAACTGGGGTACATCTGGGATTGGTTGCATGCAAGGCAATTGCCCTACTGCTGTGCTATTGCTCCAGCCTACTTAGAACACTTGCATGTTGCTTATCTTGGACTTGACTCCTAGTCTCCTGCAGCCCTTCCAAAAATGACCCCTGAGCACAGACAGAACTAGGAATAAGTTCCAATTACTACTAAATGTGGCCCAAAATTCAAAAATAAATGGCACTAGTGAACAACCATGTGTTTGCAGGCTCGGGAGCAGATTGAGGCTGAGTCTGGAGGGAGAATGACTTCAGGCGAATATATATGTGGGTTCTGCGGCCTCTGGGAGGGTGTAACATGGTCCCAGCCTATGAGGGTGTTTAGAGGACACGAGCCCAGATGGTGGCTGATGAACGGTGTCATTACCAGGCCACTTGGATCCAATTTCCTTTTGGGGCGACATCAAGTTTGGGTGTTCTCAAGCAGAATTTTGTTTAGATCATGGTTTAACTACTCGTAGAATTTCTGTGGCCCACAGGAGCCGGCAGGCAGCTGACTCTTGCCAGGGTGCTACAAGGACCCCGATCCTTGTCCAGAGTGTACAGAGCTAGAGGGGTTTTAGGGAACAGTGTTTCAGAGGGAGGATCAAAAAGATCCAGAGATCAGATCATCTAGCTTGTTGATGTTCAGAGTTAATGTGGTGTTGAGCGACGGTGTTTCAGATGAAGAAGGAGGCTGAGAAAGTTTCAGGGACAAAAGCAAGTCATCTTAACAAGTCAAGATGGTAGCCCAGACCTGGACACCTGGCAAGTTCAGGGAAAGACCTAAACTTAAATAAAAGAATATTTTTGGTAGACAAACTCATTCTTTTTTTTTTTTTTTTTTGGGGGGGGGGCACACCCGGTAACCCTCAGGGGTTACTCCTGGCTATGTGCTCCGAAGTTGCTCCTGGCTTGGGGGACCATATGGGACGCCGGGGGGGGGGGGGTATCGAACCGCGGTCCGTCCAAGGCTAGCGCAGGCAAGGCTACCTCTAGCGCCACCGCCTGGCCCCAAACTCATTCTATTTTATTTGTATGTTTTCTTTTTCTTACTTAGTTTTTTTGTTTGTTTTTGAGCCACACCCGGTGACACTCAGGTTTTTATTTTGTTTGTTTGTTTGTTTGTTTTTGTCCCCCAATTCACAATACAGACCAGGCAAAGGGCCTGGGTTGACTTGTATATGGGGCACATTTACTGTACCTCCTCTTTCTATACAGTCAGTCTAAAGAACACAGCCTGTGGTAAGAAATGGGAGGCCTTATCTTTTCTTTCCTTTTTCTTTGATTTATATATATATATACACTATATATACAAAAAAAATCCTTCACCAGTGCAACATTCCCATGACCAATATCCCAAGTGTCCTTCCTCCCCACCCCACAGACACTCAGGTGTTACTCCTGGCTATGCACTCAGAAATCGCTCCTGGCTTGGGGGACCATATGGGACAGAGGGGGATCAAACCTCGGTCCACCATAGGTCAGCCTTATGCAAGGTAAATGCCATACCGCTTCACCACCGCTCCGGCCTCCTTTTAGTTTCTTTGTTGTTATTGTTGCTCTTGTTTTTGGGGCCACACTAAGGAGTTAAACCCAGAGTTATGCACTTGTTTGGTCCATGCTCTACTATTGAGCTCTACCCACTAATCCTAAAGCTGTTACTTGATGCAGTAGAAACTTCTCTGCCCTGTTATTTTCTACCTTTGTTTTTGTTTCTGTTTTTTTGGCCACACCGGTGACACACAGGGGTTACCCCTGGCTATGTGCTAAGAAATCACTCCTGGCTTGGGGGATCATATTGGATGTTGGGGATCGAACCAAGGTTCGTCCTGGGTCAGCCGAATGCAAGGCAAACACCATACGATGCACTATCGCTCTGTCCCCTATTTTCTTCTACCTGATTCAAGTAGTCATTTGCCTCTTTCTTCCTTTTATTTTTTGTTTTGTTTTTGTTTTTTGCATGACACTCGATGGCATTCAGGGGTTACTCCTGATTCTGTGCCAGAAATTGCTCCTGACAGGTACGGTGGGACCATAAGGGATGCTGAGGATTGAACCCAGGTTCATCCCTGGTTGACTGCATGCAAAAGCCCTGCCAATATGCCCCTCTCTGGAAGCAACACCAACGTAGCAAATAATCCACATGGTTGTAGATATAGAACAGATTCAAGAAAACTTCCACCATGAGCTATTATTAATAGCTTAATTAATTATAATATAATTAATAATGATAAATTAATTTATTGTGTTAGTAAAGCAAGTTAAAGTTTTATTCAATGAAACTTAGATGTGAGGAAGGAGAAGGAGAAGAATTACATGTTCACAAGCAAACAAGAGTTTGAAAGAGCAAACAAAGATAAGAGACAAGCAGCAAGATCCATGTTTAAGGGAGAACAAGGGCTTAAAGAACTAGCCCCTGCCTTGTTATTGGGCCACATTCAACAGTGCTGGGACTGACAGTGTCATTGGATTTGGGACAAGAAGGGCTGCTTGTCTGATGATGCTGAGTTTCTCCCATTTACTGCATCTCCCCAGCCCCTTTCTGGGTTTTTTTTTTCTTCAAGTCTCCCTTTTAATCTTGAGAGACGCCATATGGACTTCTTCCTTTAAACCATCCTTTTCTCCCTTCTTGCTCTCACTTCCCAATCCAATCTTTAGTTTCTGGAAACTATTCTCAATTCCCAGGGATTCTCACCCCTTCTCTCTGACTCAATACCCATATGAGTCCCTCTCTTCTTGGTATCTTTTCATTACTTCATGACCTCTTTCTAGGTAACAGTACTTGCTTAACAGATCAAAGTGAGACACTTGCTGTTGTAGCCACTAACCACCATGTGCTTGCTTTCTTTGGTGGTAGAGTTGGGGACCACACATAGTGATGTTCAGGGCTTACTCCTGTCTCTGTTCTC
Organism: Suncus etruscus; assembly: GCF_024139225.1. NCBI lineage: Eukaryota > Metazoa > Chordata > Mammalia > Eulipotyphla > Soricidae > Suncus > Suncus etruscus. Next base: position 20,908,657 of record NC_064849.1, read on the forward strand.
AGGGGTCACTCTAGTAATGCTTAGGGAGACAATATACAGTGTTTGGGATCAAACCTGGGCTGGTTGCATACAAAGCAAGTGTCTTAACCCCTATGATATTTCTCCTGGTGTACAGTTTCTTTTTTTTAAATTAATTATTTAATTGAGCTGGAGTGATAGCACAGCAATAAGGCATTTGCCTTGCTCGCAGCCAAAACTGGACAGACCCATTTTGAATCCCGGCATCCCATATGGTCCCCTGAGCTTGCCAGGAGCAGGCTGAGCACAGAGACAGGAGTAATTCCTGAGCACCAACAGGTGTGACCCAAAAACATAAGCAACAAAAAAATTATCTAATTGAATCACTGTGAGATATATAGTCACAAAGTTGTTCATGATTGAGTTAAGTCATACAATGTCCAACACCTTTCACCAATGCATATTTCCTACTACCAGTGTCCCTAGTTTCTCCCCCCGCCCCCATATATCATCCTCTCCCTTGGTTGCCTCTGTCAAACATTCCCCCCCCCCTCATCCTCTAACCTCTTCATTTTTTTCCTTTTTTATTTGTGTGTGTGTGTGTGTGTGTGTGTGGTTTTTGGTCACACCCAGCAGTGCTCAGGGTTTATTCCTGGCTCCAGGCTCAGAAATTGCTCCTAGCAGGCATGGGGAACCATATGGGGCGCCGGGATTTGAACCGATGACCTCCTGCATGAAAGGCAAATGCCTTACCTACATGCTATCTCTCCGGCCCCCATTTTTTTCCCTTTTAGACACTGATTTGCAATATTGTTACTGAGGGGATATCATGCATATCACTTTGTAGTGGAAGTCTCATCCACCAGCCCTGGTGAGGTTGGGGAACAGAAGCAACATTGACATAGCAAATAATTCACGCTAGGTAACAGAGATAAAATCAGTACAGGAAAACTTTCACCACGAGCTATCTGCTATTTGGCCATAGATACCAGCAGGCAGACAGTTTAGCTGTCTGGAACTTAAACTGCAAGCAATTTCTCTGACCCATGTCTTTATTGGGAAGAGAAATACCACCCCCATGGGTGGAGAACAGGTAGGCATAGGACACCAATCCAGTGGTACTTCCATTTCATGAATGACAAGCACACAAGCAGAGAATTCTCCTGAATAGGCTAAAAACCAATTATTCTGTTCTAACATTATTTCATCTTTCAGCACCCAGTTCTTGTCTAGAGTGATTATTTCCAACTATCATTGTCATAGTAGTTTCTTTCCTTCTTACCTAACTGCACTCCCCTGCTCTTTGTGGCAAGCTTCCTACGATGAATTGATCCTCTTCACCCTCATTCCTATTGTCTTTGGATATTAATATCATTCTATCTTTTTTATACCCCACAAATGAGTATGATCATTTTATGCTTGATCCTCTCCCTCTGATTATTTTTGCTCAACAAAATATATCTCCACGTATAAAAAAAATTTCATGACTTTATTTTCCTAACAATTACATAGTATTCCATTGTGTAGATGTACTGTCATTTTCTTTGTAGTTTCTTTATCCATTCATCTGTTCTCGGGTTCTTAGTTGTTTCCTGTAGGTTGAGGGAAATGACCATGCATCCTTTTCAATCTAATGAGATCGTTTAAGCTAGATAAGTTAGGTAGAAGCACAGAGGAGACAAACATGCATTTTTGCAAAACATTTGATCATGAACATCCTGTAGAAACAATATAATGGTGAGAAAGACTTGTATTTCTCCAATGAAGTGGAGAAATGTAATTCAATATTAGGAGTTATTTCTAGGTCAGAGTGAAAATACAACAGGTAGGGCACTTGCCTTATAAGTGGCTGACTAAGGTTCAATTCCTGGCAGCCCATATGGCACATGAGCCTTGCCAGGAGTGATCCCTGAGTGCAAAGACAGGAGTAAGCCCTGAGCACTTCTGGGTATGTCCACCCCTGCCAAAAAAAAAAAAAAAAAAAATTAGAAGTTATTTCTTTTTTTTTTTTTTTTTTTTTTTTTTTTTTTGGTTTTTGGGCCACACCCGGCGTTGCTCAGGGGTTACTCCTGGCTATCTCCTCAGAAATAGCTCCTGGCAGAAACGGGGGACCATATGGGTCACCGGGATTTGAACCAACCACCTTTGGTCCTGGATCGGCTGCTTGCAAAGCAAACGCCGCTGTGCTATCTCTCCAGGCCCAGAAGTTATTTCTTAAGAAACATCTTAAGGGGCTGGAGAGATAGTACAAGGGTGCTTGCCTTGCAAGCAGTCGATCCAGGACCTAAGGTGGTTGGTTTGAATCCCGGCATCCCATATGGTCCCCCGTGCCTGCCAGGAGCTATTTCTGAGCAGACAGCCAGGAGTAACCCCTGAGCACTGCTGGGTGTGACCCAAAAACCAAAAAAAAAAAAAAAAAAAAAAAGAAAAAAAAGAAAAAAAAAACATCTTAAGGTTATTTTACCAGAATTCATGTGTTTTTTTTTTTTTAAACTAGGTGAGGGATGAGGGGAAGATTTGAGCCACACCTAGTACTGTTTAGGGATTATTCCAGCCCCAGCCTTATGCTCGTATCACTCCTGTCAGTGAGTGGGTATCATATACTGGGGATCAAGCAATGATTGCCTGCTGCATGAAAGCCAAATGCCAGGGCTGGAGAGATAGCATGGAGGTAAAGCATTTGCCTTGAACGCAGAAGGTCTGTGGTTCGAATCCCAGCATCCCATATGGTCCCCCGTGCCTGCCAGGAACGATTTCTGAGCATAGAGCCAGGAGTAACCCCTGAGTGCTGCCGGGTATGACCCAAAAACCAAAGGAAAAAAAAAAGGAAAAGAAAGCCAAATGCCCTTCCACTTAGTATTTTTAGTTGTATTACAGTCTCATATTTTACCAGTTTGTTTCAGCATGTCTTATCTCCTCTTTCCCTCTTCTTTCTTTCTACTTAAAACCATCTCACCTTTTTTCCCCTGTAACAATAATATAAAAAGTCTGTTGTGTCAAGGCTGAGAATAAGGCTCCCCTGCCAGAGTTATGTGTGAGGCCTTGAGTTTGAAATCTAGCACCATATAAATTAGACCCTATGCATATTATTGCAGGAATTATGCAAAAGTAGTTCAACATACAAAGAAAAGGTATGCCATATTTACATAATCATATCCACAAGCTAAATAAGAAAGATATTGTGGTTTATACTAATTAATACCAAAACAGTTTGTTTTTGTCTTAGAGCCACACAAAGAGGTGCTCAGGCTTACTCCTGACTTTACACTCAGGAATCATTCCTGACAGTGCTGGGAGACCATATGGGGAGCCAAGGATCAAATCTGAGTCAGCTCTGTGCAAAGCAAAAAAGTGCCCTACTCACTATACTATCATTCTAATCCTGAATAAAAAACATGAAAAATACCTATCCAGGGTACCAATTTTCACAAAAGACTAAGAATAGGGCAGATTGATAAAACAAATCTATTAAAAATGTTCAGTGCTGAGACTGGAGTGGTAGCACAATGGTAGGGTTAGGGTTAAGTTGCCTCGCATGTGGCGACCCAAACAGACCTGGGTCCTATCCCCGGCATCTCATATGATCCCCCAAGCCTGCCAGGAGTGATTTCTGAGAGAAGAGTCAGGAGTAACCCTGAGTGCTGCCAAGTGTGGTCCAAAAACAAAACAAAAAAAGTTCAGCACTTAATGGGTGATACTTTCCCCTCAGATTCTCTCAATAATATTCAATGTGTCTTAGCTAGTATAATACAAATGGAAGAAATGAAAAATAGATGAAAAGTGAACAAATAAACATATTCTCTGTCATATTTTACACAAGTACCAATTTCAACTCGACATGCATTTTCATCTTATCTGGAACTTTTCAAGATGAAAAGTTTTGGGCATTTGTTTTGTTCACCCTATTAAGGAGAGTATTTTCCTCTTTTGAAGAAGGCACTGGAAACAGAGAGGAGCACAGATCTGAGATCCTAGGAATGAAAGAGAACAAAATCCACTCTAAAGTGAAATCTCTGCAAGCCTCTCTCCTGCTCTGCTTCTCACTGCCCAGTCCTTGGACCCTTCTAAAGCTCAAGTTCCTCAGTATAGACACAAGAGTGTCTCACAGATTTGGCTTTTTTTTTTTTTCTGTTTGTTTGGTTTATATTTTTTTTTTGAGAGAGAGAGAGAGAGAGAGAGAGAGAGAGAGAGAGAGAGAGAGAGTTAGAGGCAATAGACCCACCTAAGCCCCTTCAGTAAAACATAACCAGGATATTTATCTGTTTGAGAGGCCCTTAGATGCAAAATTAGGGTGATGAACAAAGCCTGGGGGTGGGGGGGTAAAGCCTGGAAGGTCAAGGTCTGGAAGGAGTTATTTCTGATTGATGGGTAGGATTAAACTTTCAAGCATTCTCAGAGAGACTGATTTAGAGGGTGTGTGGCCCTAACTTGCTTAACTTTGCCTGAGATTTGGGCTCATGCTCTCAGGAATCTGGTGTGGAGTCCACCTAGCTCCTGAGTTGGCCAGAGCTGTATGTAAACTAGCTTCTCAGGACCCCTTGACCCTGTCCTTTGTCAGCCCAGATACCTCACTCCAATCTGTGTGTGGGACCCTGGCTGCCTTTGATGTTCCAGAGTTCTTGGTAGAGGGTTCTGTAATTTTTATTTTGTTTTGTTTTGTTTGTTTTGGGGGACACACCTGGTAACACTCTGGCTTTGTGCTCAGAAATTGCTCCTGGCCCAGGGACCATATATGGAATGCTGGGGGATTGAACCTGTGGTTCGTCCTGAGTCAGCTACATGCAAGGCAAATGCCCTACCACTGCACCATCTCTCCGGCCCCAAGGGTTCTGGAATTCTTGATTCTGCCAATCTGTCTATTGGTTTGTTGTGTTTGGGTGTTGTTTGAGAAACATGAGAGAGCAATGGCCCAAAGGGAAAGTGAATGGAGGTGGGTGTGGGGGAAGAAATAAGGAGGACAATTGGAGATGTGAGCTTATTTAAAAACTTCCTTCCTGGGCCTAGCACAGCGGCATTTGCCTTGGAAGCAGCCGATCCAGGACCAAAGGTGGTTGGTTCGAATTCCGGTGTCCCATATGGTCCCCCGTGCCTGCCAGGAGCTATTTCTGAGCAGACAGCCAGGAGTAACCCCTGAGCACTGCCGGGTGTGGCCCAAAAACTAAAAACAAAAACAAAACAAACAAACAAACAAAAAAAACCTTCCTTCCTGAAGCTGGAGAGATAGCACAGCGGTAGGGCATTTGCCTTGCATGTGGCTGACTGGGAAGAACCCGGTTCCATTCTAGGCAGCCCATATGGTCCCCCAGCCTGCCAGTGGCAATTTCTGAGAGCAGAGTCAGGAATAACCCCTGAGCACCACTGGGTGTGGCCCAAAAACCAATCAATCAATGAATAGTTTTAAAAAAAGAAAAACTCCCCTCCTTCGTTCCTTCTTTACTTCCTTTCTTTCATCCTTTGTTTTGTCCTTCCTTCTTTTCTTCCTCCTTTCCTTCCTTCTTTCTTCCTCTATCTTGTTGTCATTCTATTTTTCTTTCTCTCTTTTGCTTTCCTCTCCCCTTTCCCTCCTCTCCTCTCCTCTCCTCTCCTCATCCTTTTCGGCTCCCTTCCCCTCTTTTTATCTCTCTCTCTTTTCCTATCACCTTCTCTCCTCTCCTCCCTATTCCCTCTTCTCCCTTCCTCTCCTCTCAGTCCTCTCCCTGCCCCTCCTTTCATTTCTCTCTCTCACTATCACCCTCCCTACCGTCCTCTCTTTTCCTCCCCATCTTCTCCTTTCCTGTCTACTCCTCTCCCCTCCCCTCCTCTCCCTTTCTCCCCTCCTTTCTCCTCTCCCTCCCCCTTCTCTTATCTCCCCTCCTTTCCTCTTCTCTTCTCCCCTTCTCTCTCCTATCTTCTCCATCCCCTCCTCTCTTCTTCCCTCCCCTACTCTCCCCTCCACTCTCTTCTCCTCTTCCCTCCCTTCCCCTTTTCTCTTCTCTGTTGTGGTCAGGGGCTATTCCTGGCTTGGTACTTGGGGCTCACTCCCAGAAGTGCTCAAAGAACAGGAGATGCAGGATCAAACTCAGTACTCCCACATGCTGGAGGTTTTTGTGTCACTTCATCTGACTGTCCTGTCACCAGCCCAGTGTCTTTGCAACAATGATACTCTGTGGAAACAGAAACCCCGAATTCCTGGATCCGAAATGCTAGTATTGACCTGACACCCTGGCTGTGAGGATGGTTGTCTCCTCTCACTGGATCTTGTCTCAGATAACACCTTGGTGATTGCTTTCACGCTAAGCTTCCTTCCTTCTGTCTTTGAGTTGAAACTGTTATTTTGTTTTTGTTTTTCAATTTTTTAAGGTAGAAAGTTAATTCATGTGCATGAGCACTTTTTACTTTCTTTTTGTTTTTTTAGGTCACTCCTATCAGTACTCAGGGCTTACGCCTGGCTCTGTACTCAGAGATTTCCTCCTGGTGGGACTCAGGGAAACATATGTATTACCCATGTCAGCTGCATGCAAAACAACATCTTAACTCCTGTACTATGTCTCTGGCCCTCTTTCTTTCCCGTTAATACATGTTACATCTTTATATTTCTCAGTAAGTGACTTTCTCTACATCCCATGGCTTTTTGTTAATGATGCTGTTTTGTTTCTATTAATCTCAAATCATTGTGCAATTTCCTCCATAATTTTATTTTGGTCCATTTGGTTGCATTTGGGAACACATTTGTAAATTTCCCAAATTGTCCCATGACTGTCTTATCATTTATTTTCATTGTTATTAGGGTAACAAATTTCTTCGATTTCAAGCCTTTCAAAGGTGTCATGATTTGCTTTATGCCTCACATATGGACCGAGCTAGAAGAATGTGCCATGTGCCCTTGAAATAATGGGTATTCTGTTGTTGAGTGAGTGGTTTATATTCAGCTGTTAGATCTAATTGTTTCATAGTGTGCTTTAACTTTTCTTTTACATCTTCTGTGTAGTTGTTTAGCTATCATTGAAGTTAAGTTACTAAAATCTCCAACTGCTATGTTCTATCAATTGGATGCTGTTCATTTGCTTTATGCATTTTGGGACTTTTGTTGTTAGGGTCACAGGTGTTTATAATTCTCTATGGACTTCTGGTAGGATTTAGCTTTTGCCATTAAAATATGTCTTTTGGGGGCCTGAGAGATAGCCCAGTGGTTGGGCTTTTGCCTTGTAAAAGTAAGTGGTCGACTCAGGACCAATGGTGGTTCAAATCTCGGTATTCCCATATGGTCCCACGTGCCTGCCAGGAGTGATTTCTGAGCAGAGAGTCGAGAATAACCACTGAACGCTGCTGGGTGTGATTCCCCCCAAAATATGTCTTTTTCTCCTAGAAACAATTTTTATCTTAAAGTCTGTTTTGTGTGATGAGTATATTCAATATTGTTCTTTCTTCATTGTTGCCTGCTAGGCTAATTTATTTATGTATTTGTACTTTAATGTTAACCATTTTTTACTATTATATACTTGAATATAAAATATATCACTTAGTTTAGCTAAGTGACAATCTAGCTAGCTTATACTTAGAAAAACAAAAACCATTCTGGGCCCGAGAGATAGTATAGGGCTTAAGGGGTTAAGGCACTTCTCTTGCTTATAAATGCTCTACCTGCTCCAAAGCCCCATATATATATATATATTTGAAACAATATAATTTTAATTTAATACACACAATGTGCATGATCATTTCAATAGACACAGAACACATTTAACAAGTTACAACACTCTTTTATAATAAAAAATCAAAATCAATAAAATGGGGTTTGTAGGAACCTTTCTCACTATAGTCCAAGTCATTTACCACAAGACCACAGCAAAAACCATCCTCAGTGGTTGAAAAATGAAAGCTTTTCCTCTAACATCAGGCATAAGACAAGGTGGTTCACTCTCACCTTTACTATTTAGTATTAAAATAGTAATACTATTCAATAACCATAAAAATTACACGAGAGAGAAATTAGAGGCATCTAGTTTAGAATAGAAGTTAAGTTCTCACTATTTGCAGATGCCATGATGTTATACTTAGAAAACCCTAAAGACTCCTCAAAAACGCTCCTAGGAGCAGGCAAGTACCCTACCGATTGAACATCACTTGCCTTTGAGCTGAGTATTTTTCTGTTATTCCTGTTGGTCATATATTTATCTTCTTTAGGGACATGTCTATTTGTCTCCTCTGCCCACTTCCTGATGGAGTTGGCTCTTTGTTGTCGACTTTTCTTGATGAAGTTGGCTCTTCGTTGTCGACTTTTATTCCTTGCCTCAGATATTGTTCCTCCTTGGAGTTGGGACGTACAATTTTCTTCTCATCTCCCTCCTTTCCTTCTTCCCTTCCTCCCTCCTTCCCTATCTCCTTTCCCTTCCTCCTTTCCTTTCTCCTTCCCTCACTTCCTCATTTCTTCTTCCTTTTTACTTCCTCTTTCCTTCTTCTTTTCCTCCCTCCTTTCCCTCCTTTCTTCTCTCCTTCCCTCTCTTCCTTTCTCTAAGTCAGTCAATTTCTTAAAAAAGAAAAAGAGGGGCCGGGAAGGTGGCGCTAGAGGTAAGGTGTCTGCCTTGCAAGCGCTAGCGTAGGACGGACCTCGGTTCGATCCCCCGGTGTCCCATATGGTCCCCCAAGCCAGGGGCGATTTCTGAGCGCATAGCCAGGAGTAACCCCTGAGCGTCAAATGGGTGTGGCCCAAAAACCAAAAAAAAAAAAAAAAAGAAAAGAAAAAGAAAGAAACTAAAAAATTTTTTTTCTTTTCATATAGTAGAATGTGCTTTCGTTTATACTGATTGTTTCTTTTTGCTGTGCAGAAGCTATTAGTTTGGTGTAATCTCAGTTGGTAATTTTTTTTTGTTTTATTGTTTTTTTTTTTTATTTTTGGTCACTTCCGGAAGCGTTCAGGGGTTACTCCTGACTCTATGTTCAGAAATTGCTCCTGGCAGGCTCAGGGGACCATATGGGGCGTCAGGATTTGAACTATCATCCTTCTGCATGTAAGGCAAACGCCTTACCTCCATGCTATTTCTCCGGCCCATCAGTTGCTAATTTTTGCTTTTGTTTCTTTTACAATTGATTTACAGTCCCTAAATACATCACCACAGCCACTATTGTGTAGTATATTGACTGTTTTTCTTCAGTGCATTTTATGGTTTCAGGTCTAACATCTAAGTCTTGTTGATTTTTGTGGCTGGTATCAGGTAGGTCCACATTTATTTTTTTTGCATGAGGCTCTCCACTGTCTTTTGTTTTAAATAATTAATTTTATGAGCCACACCCAGTGGTGATCAGGGCTTTCTCTTGGTTCTGCACTCAGAAATCACTCCTGGAAGGCTCAGGGGACCAAATGGGATGCTGGGGATTGAACCCTGGTCTGCTGTGTACAAGGCAAACGCCCTGCCCACTATGCTATTGCTCTGGCCCTTCCATTTTATTTTCATTCAATTAGATGTCAGAATTTGGAAACTGCTATCTTACTAAGTCGTGTTTTTCTTGAATGAACTCCTCTTTCTGCTTGGGTGTTTGTGCCAGTTCCAACAGTGTTAGGAGCTAAGATACTTCTAGATAGAAATAATAGAGTTCTAAGTTAGACTCTGGCAAAGTATATAGCAAACCACACTTAAAGAGAAACAATAAGAGCTTAATGCTAAGTCTCACACTGAGTTGGGAACATTTTGCTTTTCTTTTCTTCTTTCTCCTTTTCTTCCTCCTTTTATTATTATTATTATTATTATTATTATTATTATTATTATTATTAGTAGTAGTAGTAGTAGTAGTAGTAGTAGTAGTAGTAATAGTAGTAGTTTTGGACATATTTGGTGGTGCTCTTAATTCTGGCTCTGTGCTCAGGGATCACTCCTGGCAGAATTTGTGGGACTTCTTTGTTCTGAGTTGGCTTTTACAGGATTTTCCTAACCTGCCCCACAAAAGGGGCTGGCTTTCCATCCATGTGAGACCCCATTGCCAGAGGGGAAAAGATGGGGCATAGTTGATGGTCTTCTTTGACCTTCCATTCCTGACCTTTCTCCCTGCAGGAGCTTCTGGTGGGTAGAGAGGGCCAAGTAAAGATCTTAAACTCCTCCAAACCCAGCCTCTTGGTTTTCTTACAGTCCAAGAACGTGGCCCTTCCCTACCTACCTAGTACCTTACTTCTTCCCTCCCTCCCTTTCTCCTTTCCCTCTTCCCTCTTTCCCTCCTCTTTTTCCTCCTTTCCTCTTCCTCCTTCTTCTCTCCTTCTTTCTTTCTTCCCTCTCTCCTTCCCTCCCTTCCTCCTCCTCTTTTCCTTCCTTCCTTCCTTTTCCTTCCTTCCTTCCTTCCTTTCCTTTCTTCCTTCCTCTCTTCCTTCCTCTTCCCTCCTCCCTTTCTCCTTTCCCTCTCTACCCTCCCTCCTTTTTCCCTCCTTTCCTCTTTCCTTCCTTTCATCCTCTTTCTTTCTTTCTTCCCTCTCTCCTTCCCTCCCCCTCCCTCCTCCTTCTCCTTCCTCCTTCCTTCCTTCCTTCCTTCCTTCCTTCCTTCCTTCCTTCCTTCTTCCTCCCTACCTTCCTTCCTTCCTTCCTTCCTTCCTTCCTTCCTTCCTTCCTTCCTTCCTTTTTCTTTCTTTATTTCTTTTACAGTGTGCTCAGGGATCATTCCTGACCATTCTCTATGGACCATATGTGGTCAGTCTCCATTCTCAGGGAGATTGCATACTTTGGGAATAGACAGCAAATATTTCACATTGCATATTTAAAACTCTTTTTTAAATTTAGCAAGCAAAACATTCCTCTTCCATAGCAAAGACCCAACTCTGTTGGTCTTTTCTAAGGCTTACACAGCTCAAGAGAATGCAGATGGTTGGACCTTCAGGAGTAAGATACGACTGTTCACACTTCCTCTGGGGCTCCTTTCTCATCCAGTCCCTGCTCCTTCTACTGCACAGCAGTTCATCCTCAGTCACTGTGTGTCTTTTACCTTCAGTTCCTGGCTCTGGTGTATCAATACTTGTGCCCTCTCTCACTGCCACTCATTCCTCAGTCCTGCCAAGACTCGACACCTTTGCTACCACCCATTATCTTTTGGGGTTTATTCCCAGGATCTAAGCATGAGTCAGCAGCAAATAAACACATTGTTCTTCTGAAATTAAAACAAAACAAAACTGTGGTTTCTGTATTATGTGGTAAGTATTCCAAAATACTTGAGCTCCAAAATGCATGGTAGTTGCTAACAAGGACAGCAACAGTGGCAGGAAAGTGGGACCATGAAGTGCAGCCATCTGCTGTCAGAAGGGTGCAGGCTCACCTTGGGCTAATTTGTATATTTGAAAAATGATGGAGCACGTGCTACTGTCCCTCCCCAGGAGCTGTCAGGCTGATATAAATGTTGTCTGGCTTGTGTCTATTCATTTTCATCTCAGCAGCAAATAGAATATTTGCTACTGAGTAGTTTTTAATCAGCCAGTGACATCTGCATCTAAATAAATTGGCTGGATCTGGAGAGAAATGATTGCTGTTGCTTTAGATCATGGTGAAATGTCTTTAATATTCACAGCCCATCCTTTGAGGAAGGCTCAGATTACACAATCCCTCCTGACGCAAACAAGAGCGCATGATGCTCAGATGACATTGGCTGGTGACGTAGACCCAACGCTATAGTTAATCACAAGGCAGGAACTTGCCAGCCCAGGGAAGCTGCACCCCTCAACCCTCTTAGGGAAGAGCTTCTTTTGGGGGGCCAGCTCCTTCCCTTTTCCTAGTAACTTCATTCTATTCCATAACATAAAGCTGCTGCTTCTTGTACCTCATCATTGACAAGAACAGGGATATGTGCCAGCTGCCTGCCGACGTCTGATTTTATGCAGAGGTTGGTGACACCCAATGCTTTTGAGACTCTTTTTTTAATTAGCTCTCCTAATTTCATGAACACCTGGAAAGACAACAAATGACTCAAAGGGACATGCTGCCCTATAATGAGGTGCCCAGGGCTTGAGGGACCAGGAGAGCTAGCCCATTCCTCACTCTATTTTTAGAACTCTAAGTGAAGGATCAACTGCATGCACCAAATCAAATCAGATCTATAATTTTTTTTTTGCGGGGGGAGTTATTTTAAAAAGTACATTGGGTGTCCTTGCTGGTAACATCATTAAAAGGAACTCATAAATGCGAGAATCTGAAACAGTCCGTCTTCAACACCACTTTCCATCTCTCTGAAGCATTTCTCCTCGCTTGCCTCAATCCTCAATTGTCCCTCTGCTTCGGCTCTGTATACCCTGTGATTCAGGATTCGCATTTAGGGTCCTTTTTGACTTCTCTTTCTGAATCACACCCCTTGAGGGCAGAGAGACATCCATTGTGTTTATCTGCACCTCATTTCCCAGATGGCACAAATTAAATTGTTTCTCTCCATCTTCAGCACCACCAGTGAGTATAAGCAGCTTATTATTCCTACCTCAACTGACCTTTCTAGTGCATTTGTCCTTTGTGAGCTTCATTGACCTTTGTTTGGGAGAAGGCCACACCTGACAGTGCTCAGAGTCTAGTCCTGTCTGTGCTCAGGAGTGACCCCTGGTGGTGCTTAGGGGACCATGTATGGTGCCGGAGATTGAAGCAGGGTCAGCTACACACAAAGCCTTAATTTTAACCCTGGTGCTATCTCTCTCTCCAGCCTGCACATATAGTATGTTGGATTTAATAATTTCCAAGCTGGAAATTTTCACTGGAAGAAAATATAAATTTGAGGTCTATTTTGTGTGCTCAGTCTATTCTTTTCTAGACTCTCTTACTTCTGCTCTGTAGTTAGGTCAGTTTTATTTCAGTTTGTGGAATAAGCTCCTATCAATTTATAAAAAATAAATATCATGCTAGAAATCCAGGTGTATGTGTGTGTGTGGGGGGTGCAAGATGAATTTATAGCTCCAATGTGTTAGAGACATATCAGAGGGCAAAATTGGGTCATTGTGGGAATTTCAAGTTTGGCTTTAAGGCCTGGGATTCAAAGTAGGAATAGGGCCTTGCCACCCAGGTTCCATCCCTAGCATCCCATACATCCCCCAAGCTTGTCAGGAGTAATTTCTGAGCATAGAGCCAGGGAAATCCCGGAGCACTGTCAGGTATGACTTTAAAACAACACAAAAGAAAAACAAACAAATCAATGTAGGGGCTTGAAGGTGGATTGGGTGAGGTTCATGGTAGAATAGGATTTAAATGGGAAGAAACAACAAGGTGGGTGGTTTTTTATTTGTTTGTTTTGGGCCACAGTGTGTGGACCTTAGGGCTTACTCTTGGCTCTTTGCTCAGGGGTGCCAGACATTGAACATTTGCTAGGTGGTGCCAGACATTGAACTAGAATCAACTGTGGGCCGGAGAGATAGCATGGAGGAAGGGTGTTTGCCTTGCATGCAGGACAGTGGTTCAAATCCTGGCATCCCATATGGTCCCCCTAGCGTGCCGGGAGCGATTTCTGAGCGTAGAGCCAGGAGTAGCCCCTGAGCATTGTCGGGTGTGACCCTCCCAAAATAAAAAATAGAATCGACTGTGTTCAAGGCAAGTGTCCTCCCAGCTGTAGTATGGCCAAGACTCAGGGACTCTACTTCAGAATCCCAGGGTAAGTTTACGAGAAAAGGATGGAACCCGAAAGGATGGAACCCGAGTGGGACTTCCTTGTCGCAAGCCAACTGAGGTTGATTCCTTCGAGAACCTTTCTCTGACCCAGTATGATACATTCTTCCTAATAGCAAAATGTTGGCACTAGAAACAATGATTGAGTTTAATATAATTCTCATGTTCTCAGGAGCCTCCATGAGAGGATCCAATTTCCATTTGGTAGTAGTTCAAATGCTTTATGAAATATTTATTTAGGGAAACTGCCTCTTTGCTCTCTTTTTATCCACGACTTCTCATATAAACCTTCCTTAGATCAAGTCAATACTAGAATGATAATGCAAAAGGAATTAAAACTGCTTTAAACAGCTGTTAGAACAGTGGTTTCATTCAAATCAGAACAAGTCTAGAGGGAAGAAAGTTAATGTGAACCTATTTTAAACACAGCATTTAGGAATTATTCCGTGATAATTCCAAGTAAAATAACCTGGATACATATGCTAAAACATTTAACGACTAATTTAAAAAGGGATACTGCTAATTAAAGGACTAAGATAATAGTAATGGTGCTTGCGGCTGTAATATATGCAAATCATATTTATTCTTCATGAAGACTTCAAAGACACTAAAACTCACATGTATGGAGCATTTTCATTTTCAAATTTGGTATTACATTTCTGTGTTTGGATTGGTTTGCCTGTCCTGCAGAGAATGCTGAGAATGGAGAAACAGCATTCTGAGAAATGGAAGATGAGGATTGGGGGGCTGATTCTGGTCCTGGTGTCCCCTCAGCATAGAGAAGGGATTAACTTTCTCAGTGCTTGTTTTCCTCTTCAGGAGAGACAAAAGTTATATCCCAGTTTATTGTCTGCGATTCTGCAAATCCTTACAAAGAAAACCAGAATCTGAGGCTGGAAAATGGCATAGTGGGGAGAGCATTTGCTTTGCATGCAGCTGACCTGGGTTCTCTGCCATTCCCTGCACTCCCCCCACACCCCCACTTGCCAGGAATAATTTCTGAGTGTAAAGCCAGGAGTTACCTCTGAGCACTACCTCAAAAACAAACAAAAAAAAGTTTGGTGTGGGGCCGGAGAGATAGCATGGAGGCAAGGCATTTGCCTTTCATGCAGAAAGCCATTGGTTCAAATCTTGGCGTCCCATATGATCGCCGAGCCTGCCAGGAGCAAGTTCTGAGCGTAGAGCCAGGAGTAACCCCTGAGTAATGCTGGGTGTGACCCAAAAACAAAAACAAACAAACAAAAGTTTGGTGTGTAGTTTGGTGTGTCTTGAAAAACAAACAAAAAAAGTGCCTATATTAGTGCTGAGAAGTGGCACATACTTTGCATGTCGCAACTCTCAGGTCAACTGAATTCTCCCAAGATTTCTTTTCTTTTTAAGCTTTGTATAGAATTAAAGACCATGGTTTACAAAATTATTGATAGTTGAGTTTTAGGCATATAATACTTTAATACTAATCACACCAACAGTGCTACCATTCTTGATCATCTTCAGCCTCACAACCAACCTCCCCTATGCCCTGCTGCCTACTTGACAGGTGCATTCAAGTTTAGTGGTTTCAGCTTAGATTTTGTGTTTACACATCCTCAATATAACTGAAGCCCTGACTCCTATTCCTCACACTATGTATTCTCTTTCTCATCTTCTTCCTTCTTCCAAATGCTTGGACAGCATTTCTATTTTGGAGGGCACCTCCCTAGCAGTGCTCAGGGGCTAGGGTCACTCCTGGCAAAACTCACAGTGGCTGTGTGAGATTTGGTGCTCAGGCCTGTTTCTTGTGGTGCCCACATTTGAGGGACATTTGGTATTGGGTGTCTAACTGATGACCTTGGCCATGGCAGACATGTGCTCTAGTATTTATTTTCCAGGTTCCTGAGATTTCATTTATCTTTTTTTGGTGGTGGTGGTGTTGGGGGGGAGTGTGGAGATTCCCCCAATCAGGGTTCAGGAGCTTGGCATTTTTCCTGAAGACGGCCAGGCAACTGGGCCAGTTATTCAGTGCAAGGGCATAAGCTCTGAAGTGTTTGGTGTTTCAGAATATTTCAAGAGTGTTCATGGTCCTCTAAAGCTGTACTTGGCAATGGGAACCATTGAGAATTCAACTGGAATTTGGCTGCATACAATGCCAGCAACCTTAACATTGAGATGAACATCTTAAAACCTTAACCCTTGTATTATATAACTGGCCCTTAAAGTGGATAGTGAGGGGCTGACTATTTCTTTCTCTGTTCCCATGAGTGGCCCTTGGCAGTGCTATGGGACCATATATAAAGCGTAGGATATGAACCAGGGTCTACCAAAATGCAAGGGAAGCCCATCCTATGTCTCTGGTCCTTAATTAGAGACACTGATCACTATATGATTTGATAGCTGAAGTAAGAAAAGAACTTGATGCTACCATCTGGATCCTGAGAAAACTCTTCTGCTTTTGGTCAAAAGTAGATGGTTTTGTCCAAGGCAGAAAGGCCAGGCTCTCTTCTTCCCTGGGCATGTGGCTGACTTTTTTATTAAGTGAACTCCAGGTTTACCCTATTGGACAACTTCCTCTCTGCAGGGTCGTGGGAATATTATTCAGTGGTGAGGCAACAATAAAGTTTCTCTGATTTAATTGATGACTCTGGGTGCAGACAGCAAGGGAGACCAGCTTGCAGTGGGTGTTGATGGTTGTGCTGCACTGAGCAAGAGGGAGGGTTCTCAGCCATTGGTAGATGAAGATGAAACCTCAGAAGTCTGGACCAGCTGGAAAGAACTTGTCACTCCAAGTACAAAAATGAAACCTCAGCCCTCCAGGCTGGCATTCCTCGTATGATGCTCTGATGATCAATGAGTGGAGATGCTCAGCCTATGGCTCTCCATGAGTTTACAGGTTCTGAAATGCTTTTCAAACCCATGCTGGCATGAACTGATATTTTTCTTCATTTATGACAAGAAATGCAAAAAAAAAAAGTAATTGTATTTGCACTGAAATATTTTTTAGGGAGGAGGGGGAGGCTTGAGTCAAATCCAATGAGGCTCAAGAGTTTCCCCTGGCTCTGCACTCAGGAATTCCTTTTGTGGTGCTTGTGGGGGCCATATTGGGATACTGGAGATCAAACGCAGGTCAGCTGTGTGCAAGGCAAAACCCCTTACCTGCTGTACTATCACTTCGGCCCAACACTGAAACATTTTTTAATAATACCCAATAGGAGTAATATAGTTAAGTTGAAACGCTTGAGGACTTCTGAAGCTTACAGCCCAGGGGGCTATCAGAAGGTAGGCCAGTGAAATGTGATTTTTTTTTTTGCGGGGGGAGTCATATTCGGGGATGCTTAGGGTTATTCCTGGCTCTACACTCAGAAATCACCTTGGTGGGGCTAGGGGGAATATGGATTGAACCTAGGTTGGTCATGTGCAAGGCAAATGTTCTCCCCTCTGTTCTATCATTTCGGCCCCAGAAGCGGGATATTGATGAGCTTTGTCCCCCTTGTCCTCTCGCGAATTTTCCTTGACACAGGCACTGCTTGTGGACCTAAGGCAGGGCATGGGGGTCTGGTGGTAGTGGTGGTGGGAGATTAGTTTCCAACTTCCAGCCAGAGGAAGAGAACCAGCCAGATTCATGCCAGCAGAGGGTGCTGGAGTGGCACAAAAATACCAACTACCCCCTTTAAAGAGGCAATCTGAGACAAGAGATAGCAGGTGGAAGGGAAAATGTAACCCTCAGTTGGAGGTTGACACACTTCACTTTGGCAGTTTGGAGATGCACGTTCCCCCACTTTCGTCCCCCGGAGAACTGGGCTTCAGCGATTTCATGCAATATCTCCTGAATGTAGGCATCGCTGAGTGAATGCAAACTCTGACGCCCCGTGTGTGTTTGTGTGTGTGTGTGTGCGCGCGCGTGCGAACACACATGCCTTGCCTCCCACCGTCCCCCCCCCCATGTGTGCGGGACGCAGAGAGCTGCGAATTAAGTTGTACATTGGGGACCGGAGAGATAGCATGGAGGTAGGGCGTTTGCCTTGCGTGCAGAAGGACAGTGGTTCGAATCCCGGCATCCCATATGGTCCCCAGAGTCTGCCAAGAGCGATTTCTGAGCATAGAGTAACAGGAGTAACCCCTGAGTGCTGCCGGGTGTGATCCCCCGCGTGGCATCTCGGTGCAGGTGCAGGAGACTCCTGGACTTTTTTGCAGACTAATACTGGATGCTCTAAAACAATGTGCAGAGACAGGACAGTGGCCTCCGACAGTTCCATTTTCTTTTCCCGGACGCCCTCAAAGCCAGAACAAATCCTTTGCTTTGTTTTGCCTTTGCTTTGCAGAGGTTGTGAAGTCCCGTGGGGGAGAAGAGGAGGCGGGTGTGTGTGGGGGGGTCCTGCCAAACCCACCGGGAAGTCTGGAAACGCCCTTCCCGGGTGCCTCCCCATGGATCCCCACCTTGAACGCTCCTGCTCTTTTCCCCCCCTAGGTCGGGAATAAATGCTAGCCCGTCCCCTTAAGTGCTCGGCTGGGACTCAGTGACCTCTTTGGATCTGGGATCCACGCACAGGGTTGGAAACTGATCCCCCAGATCTCTTCCAACCCCTCTGTTAGCCTCTGCAGGCACATTTTAGCCTGGAGCGACCGTTCCGTTAGCCTTCAAGAACAAGAAGGGCCTCGAGCGAGGCCCAGGGCGCAGAGCGAGCGAGCGAGGTCAAGGCTCCGCCGGCATCAGGCTTTGGGGGGCTCTGGGGGTGCTGAGGGGGAAGGCTGTGCGTGTCGGGGTGGAAGGGAGGATCAGTCTAGTCCGGCCCCCAACCCCGGGGAGGTCTTACAGATTCTGCGCCGAGCGCCAAGGCCGCCCCTCCTTTTCGGGGCGCAGCGTCCCCCGCCCCTGGGCACCAAGAGGCCGCGGAAAGCGCGCTCCCAGCCCGGCCGTGACCCCGCAACTCGAGCATCATCGATCGCTCAGCCCCGGCCCAAGTCGCGCGTCCTGGCATCGCGGCGTTCTTCTTTCCGCACGCTCCCTTTTGCATTTTCCACGCCCGGGGACATCAGACCCTAGGAAGGTGCCCCCCACGCCCCATCTTTCGGTCTCCCCGGCGCCCCGCCCCGTGGTCCCCGCCTCCCTTCGGCCCCGCCCGCCTTCGGTTGCCCCGGGAACCGCGGAGCCCCGCATCTGCAGGAGGCGCCCAGCCCCGCGCAGCCAGCCAGCAGCCAGCGCTCGCGTCGCCGCCTGCATCCCCGCGCTCCGGCTTTGGCTCCGGCTCCGCGCTCCGCGCGCTCTCGGCCCGCGATGCTGCCTCTCCGCGCCCGGGGGCCCGCACCCGCCTGGGCCCCGCTGCTCCTGCTCCTGCTCTTCGCCGAGGGGCCCCGTGGCGGCGGCCGTGCCAGCCCGGTGCCCTCTGCGCCCCTGCCGCCGCCCGGGCCGTGCGCCGCCGAGCAGCCCTGCAGGAACGGGGGCGTGTGTGTCCCGTCGGCGCAGACCCCGGCCCGGGAAGGCGACCCCGGCTACAGCTGCACCTGCCCCTCGGGCTTCGCGGGCGACCGCTGCCAGGTGAGGGGCGAGGTGGGTGGGGCGCTGCTGGCCCGGGGACCCGGCTCGTGCGCGCGTGTCCTTGCAGGTCCCGACGCTCCAGCTCTGCCTTGGCTAGGAGGAGGGCATGGATCCGGGGGATCCAGCGGAGCCGCTGACCTTGCAAGTGGCACTGCCCGGCGTCGCCTGGTTGGTTTTGGGCATCTCTATTCGGAGCGTTCGGGGGCGCGTCCTTCTCAGTCCCGGTGGAGCCCCGCAGGACCAAGTTCTCGGTGCCCTGCAGCGCAGAGGTTCCAGCTACCAGGATCCCCCTCACACCCCCTTTTCTAGGTGGTCCGTCTCCAGGTGGCCCTGTCCCCTGTCTCGCTGCACGCGGCGGGACTCGGGTGCGATGGGTGGGTGAGGTAGGCGAGGGTCACTTTCCTCACCATCTCCACTCCCGGGCACTCAGACCAGACTGAGCGGTGGAGGCCGAGAGGGCAGCTGCCCCACCCCCTTCACCGTCCTTTTCGACTCGATAAAGGGGGCTCACAGGGTGGAGTAGGGGGGCTAGTGGAATCCTCGGAGACATTCAGAGGTCTCTGCGCTTGGGGTTTCTTGCATTGCCTCACCTCCTTCCCAAGGCTGGGCTCTCTCTTCTCGGGGCGCACGCCTGCCTGGGGCCTGCCTGGGCTGGGGCTGGAAAGATGGACATCGGCCGCAGAGAATTGGGGGCTTCCCACTGAAAATCTCCAAGGAGGTCGCATCCAAGTGTGCTCCAGAGCTCAGCGCAGCGGAGGGGCGCGAATAGCAAGCTCTGTGCGCGCGCGGGGAGCAGCCCGGGTGTCTGGGTTGTCTGGGTGTCTGCTCCCCAGTAAGGGCGAAGGAAGAATTTAGATAGACGAAAGGACTAAAGTACAGAGAGCATATGGCCTCGCGCGTCCTGGGCTCAAGGGCGGCTTCATAGACATTTACTGAAATGCCCAAAGAGTGACTTGGACATGCTCTATGGGACGCAGGTTTGTGAAGAAGACAGTTCGACCTTCCCATAGGAGATAGGTAGATAAGCTTCCGATTAAAATTTTTTTTAATTTTTTAATTTTTAATTTTTTTTTGCTAGAGACAAATAGGACCTAAAGGCTTGACCTTGACTTTTTTTTTGGTAGTATTTCTCTTCTCTCTCTTTTTGGCCACACCCCGTGGTGCTCAGGGGTTACTCCTGGCTATGCGCTCAGAAATTGCTCCTGGCAGGCTCAGGGGACCATATGGGATGCCGGGGTCGAACCCAGGTCCATCCTGGGTCGGTCGTGTGCAAGGCAAACACCCAACCCGCTGTGCTATCTCGCCAGTAATTCTCGTTTTTTTTTTTTTTTTAATATTTACTTGAATACTATCTCTTCATTATTCTCTTCCTCTTTGTTAACTGCTTGCAAAACGCTTTCATTCCCTGCCCGCGTGTGATTCGGCCCTGTCAGGAGAGATATGGGGTTGAGGACTCTGCAGAAAAACACCAGTGGGGCCATTCTAACCTGCTTATGTCTTGCCCTGTTGAGGATGATTTACATGACCCCCCCCTCCCAAGAGATTAATGGCCGAGTGCATCTGCTCAGTTGGTCTGTTATTTATTTACGTGTCTGAATTCCAGCTGTAAAAGAGTTGATTTGGACTTAGTGTCATAGGAAACAATGGTATGGGGATGCTGGAGTGATAGCACAGTGGATAGGGCTTGAATACAGTGGACCAAGTTTCTAATCCCCTGCACTCCATATGGTGCCCAGAGCCTGCCAGGAGTGATCTCTGAGTGCAGAGCCAGGAGTAAAGCCCTGAGCACTGGTGGGTGTGGCTGTTAGTTTTTATAAATGAGAAGGAAGGAAAGTTGGGTGTTGAATGTGACTCAGCTGAGTGTTGGTGACTTTAGAAATAGTGATTTTGAAGCCCGGAGAGGTAGGACAGTGGCGTTTGCCTTGCAAGCAGCCGATCCAGGACCAAAGGTGGTTGGTTTGAATCCCGGTGTCCCATATGGTTCCCTGTGCCTGCCAGATGCTATTTCTGAGCAGACAGCCAGGAGTAACCCCTGAGCACCGCCGGGTGTGGCCCCCCCCCCCCAAAAAAAATAAATAAATAGTGGTTTTGAAGACTGGGAATGATGATTTGACCTGAGTAGTGGGTTGTAATGAAGCTCATTCAGAAAGAATCAGGATGGATACAATAATATTGCAGCACCCAAGGTTCTGACCAACTTGGGGTTCCTGCAGAGCCTATTTCTGGGGCATCTTGGCCTTGGAAATGTGGTTTGATCCCCTACCCCAGCAGAAGTGCAGACCCGGAGGTGAAGGCTCAGAGCATAGTGAAGCAAACTGTAATTCTAACGGGAGGAGAGTTGAACACGCTGTATGCCAGACTCTGCTGGTTTTTCTACTGGAACATGTTGCTCTTATTCAGAGCCTTATAATCGGCAATATATAGATTTCCTTATCACATGAACACTCAAATAATGATCTCTCATGACCTGGTGGTGTTCCCGAACTTTCATTGGCAGCAAAAGGAAACAGGAACGAGGTGCCCTTCACACCCTCAATCCCAGATAAGGGGGAGTGGATGTTACCCATAGTAGACTCAGGTGGTTGCTAAAACCCAGCCTAAATCTCACCAATTATGTGAGCAGTGGAATTTTACCTGTAGGCGAGAAGAATGTCACCACTCCCCAGCTACAGACACACTCCTGGAAGCCGTGGGAACATTAGAAATGAGCTCTGAAGTTTCTTTTTCCTTTGTCTTTTGGCTGAGAAAATCAAGCCGACCATATGTACACTTAAAACTGGAATGGAACTCGATGAAGCAGATATGTGTGTGTGTGTGTGTGTGTGTGTGTGTGTGTGTTCAGGTAGTAAGTCATATGTGAGGTCATATGTGACCTCCCCAGCCCCCCAACAATAGATGGATCTATATTCAGTCTATCTTCAAATTTTGTGTGTGTGTATGTGGGGGGGAGTAGAGGGCTGTTGGATTTTGGTCCAGTTCCTGTGTTTTTGTACCACCTGGTGCTCCCGAGCCCCTGGTGTGGGATAGAGGGTGTGCAGGTTTAAGTCACCCTGCTGTGATGCTGATCTTGGTTTTCCCTGAGCATGGAACCAACTTCCAGAATATGTAATAAAGCACTTGATAATAATTTCTGATGCTTGCCCACAGCTGGGGTATGTCCTGATTCTTGCCCCCCTCCCCGCATCTAAAGCAGAGATGAGAAAGCTCAGGTGCTCTATGCTCTGTTAGGGAATGGAGGAGGACAATTCTAGGCAGTGCTAGGCAGAGAGCCTCAGCCCCTCTTAAGCCATTAAAGATCTACTAGGGAAGTGCCCAGGCTCCCCAGAAAGCCTCACTAAATGTACAGCAGTAAATCTTTTCATTTTCTGTGTGTGTCTGTGAAATAGAGATTGATTTTTAGTCTTGACAGATAATTTGGGGTTGGTGACCCTCCTATCTCTGTAGGGCATCCCTGCAGAATTTGGGGACACTAAACCATATAAGCCACTGAGCTTCGAGGATGGCCTCCAGAGGTCCCATCATTTTTCTTTTTCTCCTTTATCCTTCTGTCTCCAGCTTAAAATTGTTTTTTCAAAAATTGGGGTCACAATTGACTGTGCTCAGGACTTACTCCTTGCTCTGCACTCAGTGATTACTTCTAGTGGGGCTCAAGGCACCATGTGGGTGCCGGGAATCAAACCTGGGTCATCCATGTACCAGGCAAGTGCCCTCCTAGCTGCACTATTGTTCTGCACCCCCTCTAGGTTTTGCACAGGCTTTGCAGATTCATGCCCTGAATGTCTGAGGCAGAGAGGACCTCTCAATGTTGTATTGTTATCATCTTTTGCAAGTTCAGAAATGGAGGCTCTTTTGGATTGAATCATTCAAGGTTTCTTATTGTGATGGTGCAGTGGGGAAAAAAAATCCCAGTACACTTAAAAACAATACAAAAACACCTTTTTTCTAAGTTCTCTAACCCATGGGCATGTCACAACTCATGAAGGTTTAGTGAATTTACTGAATTCAATATTGCCGGATGGAATGATAGTGATACAAGTCTAATTACAGAGACATAGGATGGGGATGGAGATGGTGGTGATGGTCCCTATTTCTTTTCTCAAGTATGTGAGCCAGCACCATGTCATGGGCTTGCTGGTGGATCTTACCTCATCTTAGAATCCTTCCATTATGCAGATTCACATCGTATAGACCAAGCACTGAAAAGTTAGGTGATTGGTCTAAGGTTTCTGGAATTTGAACCAACTAACCCGAATTGCTGCAAAGAAAGTCTTGCTTGCAGCCTTCTTGACTCTTCTCAACACTGGTTGCATCTTTCCATTGAAGGAAGAGAGTGATTTTTGAGGCTGGATTTGCTGTAGAACATCCAGCAGGGCTGATGGTTCTGTTCAGTCAGAGAACAAAGGTCCAAAAATGCCAAAGACAAAGCAAGTTGCCACACAGGACCATTCGTCTCAGAGTTAGAGTGATTGGTTGGACGTGCCTGACATTA
The DNA here is from genome assembly GCF_024139225.1 of Suncus etruscus. NCBI lineage: Eukaryota > Metazoa > Chordata > Mammalia > Eulipotyphla > Soricidae > Suncus > Suncus etruscus. The sequence continues at coordinate 20,932,196 of NC_064849.1, forward strand.
TTTTTTTGATCATGGTGAAACAGACATTAAAAAGTAGAAATTTAGGGATCCCTGAGAAATCTGAAAAAAACTTTAACTTCTTTTTTTTGGGGGAGGGGGATCACACTCAGCAGTACTCAGGGGTACTCCTGGTTCTATACTCAGAAATCACTCCTGGCAGGCTCGGGGGACCATATGGGATGCCGGGATTCGAACCACCATCCTTCTGTATGCAAGGCAAACGCCTTACCTCCATGCTATCTCTCCATCCCCAAAACTTTAATTTCTGAAAACTGGAAATGTTTCTTTCTATCTTTTGATAGATGCAACTGGTACCTGTGCAGTTCAGGACTTCTCCATTGGGCCTTCCCCAAGATGGGGTTTATTCAAGTTATTTTTAAAGCCTTTATGGGGTGTTCATGAGGGCTAGAGAGCGCATACTGGATTTGGTCCCAGACACTTTGTATGGTCCCTCAAACATTACAAGGAGTGATCCCTAAATTCAAAGCTTAGAGTAAGTCTTGAGAACAGCACAAAATCAAACAAAACAATACAAAATTTCGTGAAATGTGGGCTTTGTTTTAGAACACATATTCAAACTGTGAGACACCTGCTTATTTTTTCATTTCACGTACTCTAGACTCTTATCCCTGGGGATTATAGTGAAAGTGTGTCCATTTCTGCATTTGAAGAAAAAAAGGGGCTGGTTGGCTGCTTCATATGCAAATCAGCTTCCCTCACTAAGCTGGCGCTATAATCCGCTCTTCTGATTAACTTTCTAACTTGAAACAGTAGTTTTGTTTTGAATAAATATAATTTTTGATTGATGTTGGGGGACAGACAACAGCAGGCATTCTTGTTCTCATTCTCTGCACAATATCTATCTCCTGTTGGTTTCTTCACACCCCCCCCCCCCCACATTCTGGCATTGTGGTGTGGGCAAACCATCCAATCAGTGCAGATGTTAAGAGTTATTGCTTCCCTCTCAGGATTTTTGATGATCTTTTATGAGTAATTTTGGGGAGCAGTTGAACCTCAGTATACATATCTCCAAAATGGACCAAATGTCTATTGTCTATAGAATTGATGGAATTAATACATGAGAATATAGTTGTCTTTTCAAAATAAATATAAAGTATGGTGGGGCTGGAATGATAGTACTGTGGGTAGGGCATTTACCTTGTATGCAACTGACCCAGGTTCGATTTACAGCATCCCATATGTTCCCCCAAGCCAGGAGTGATTTATGAGCACAGAGCCAGGAGTAACTCCTGGATGCCACTGCCGGGTGTGGCCCCAAAACAAGAACAACAATCACAACAACAAAAAAAGTATGGGAGAATGAATTTGCAAAGAAGTTATAGCTGGAGAGAGTACAGTGGGTAAGGTACTTGCCTTGATGCAACCAACACCAATTTGATCCAGGCTCCTCCAGGAGTGACATCCAAGTATAGAGCTGGTATGGAGCCCTACTGGATGTGACTCAGCTTTCCACACCCCATAAAGAAAACGTAAGATGTTGCACAGATATGCAGAAATGATCCTATGTTTCCGGTATAGAGCCTGATTGTGCCAAATTATTCAGTGTCTGCAATGGTTTTCTTTGAATGAACAGACTCAGCTTTTTTTTTCTACCCCAAGTTCTAAAAATGAAGCACTCATTGCATTAGTTTTGAAAATAAAAATGTATAAGGCTTCTTATTCTGAAATTAATCATGTCTCAGAAAGTTCTCAGCAGTTTTCCAAGTTTCCTTTTGAAACGAAGGCAGAGAAGCTCATCCAAACTCGTGCAGCAACTTCAATGGAAGCAAGCAGCGCTCGTTTTTCTGGCCGTGATTTTCTTGCTGTATCTCTCCAGGGCACGCGAGGAATCCACATTGCTGAGCGGTGTCACTCAGCAGATGCATGTACCTGTCTAGAGTTTCTTTGCTACAACTGTTCTGGTAAAACAATCTTATTCATATGTTTTGGGAACCCCAAGAGGAGGAAAGCAGGAGAGTCCAGCCAGGACTCCAATTCTGTCGGCCCCTAAAGATGCTGCTCTGCACATCCCACCTGACTTCTCTATGGAAGAATCACGAACCCTGATGAAAAATAAGAGCTTCTTTCCTCCAGCCCTTCAGCCTACCCTCAGATTCAAACTTAGTTGGCCTGGAGTGAGATTTGGTGGCCTCATGATTGGGGATGTGGAGGGTGGCCTGCAAGTGGTTCTCAGGAGGTCTGGGAGAGATGTTTCCGCATGTTATTCTTAGGGGTTCAGTGCAAGAGCTTGAGGATGTGGTGCTGCTCAGTTTATACCCACCATACTAAGGGGCCTTCAGGGCTACACCCTGAAATACTCAGGAGATTAAGTGGTGTTGAGCATCAAATCCAGGTGTACAGCAGGCACCTAACTATTGTAATATCTGTGGACCTCAAGGTCTGGTCATATTTAAACAATGTCCCTTCCCCACCCAGTAATTCTCTGTGACTTGAATTATTGGATTCAAGTGATTACTAAATTCAAGGACTGAGATCAATCCCCTTCCCTCAACTCCTTCACATCTTCCCACCAAAGCCATCCCAGCATAGTGAACAAGACAAGAATAGAATGTCTAGTATCCACTCTGGGTCTTGTCCTCAAAGGGCCTGCCTAGCTTTGCCCTGCCCGCCCACACCTGTAATCCCCCCACACCCTACCACCACTCTCACCCGCTATGCTCCGCTCACCCACTCTGTCCCACCCACACCTACAATACCCTCCCCATACCTGCCAAGCCCGTTCGGCTCAAACTCACCGCTCACCCCACCACACCTGCCATGTTCCATCGTTATTGGTCTTGCCCATCTACACCTGCTATACCCTGCACACCCCTGTCCCACCCACACCTGGCACACCCAGGGTCTGGGTCTCCACTGTGACATGGCATCCTGAAGCACACAATGAAGGCTGTGTGGCTAAGAGCTGTGTCCCCCTAAACTGGCCCCTAGGAAGCACACCAGAGCAGGGAAGGCTCTGTATGACGGATGTAGGAAACTTATTTATGTGGAGCTTTCCTGAAAAATCAAGAGACTTTCCCACCCATCTTTTCTTTTCTGCCTCATTTCCAAAGAAAGTTACTAAGAGTTATTTCTTTGGTTATGATGCATAAACTACTGAAAAACTCTCAGTAGTTCCCACTCCCATCAATGTCTCCTGCTCCCCTAGGGTGTCAGGTCAGTGGAACTGAGAGAACTGTTGACTGAGGTTTTGTGGAATCCACCCTCACTGTCCTGTGACCACAGGATATGAATCGACATGGCTGTCAGCACAGGCAGCTCTGACCCAGGTGAGTGCTGGGGTGAAAGTGGTTCTGAGACCCAGGCCCAGTCATAGCTGGGTATAATCACCATGCAATCTTCTTTGTGGTCATCTGCAGTGGTGCCTTCCGGTGTTGGTGCCATAGAGCAGGGACTGTGGGCTGTACTGTATCATTGAGGTGTGTAGCTACTCTAGGTCTTGGGATCTGTGAGGAATTTTTCAGAATATGTCCCTTTGGGGATCTGGGTCCCAATAATTGTTTTTATGGGTACTGCACAGCACTTGTCCACGCTGTCATTGCTTGACATTCAAAGTGAGTGCAGGGGCACAGAAAAAGAAGTGGTGGTGGCAGTGCCAGACCCAGCAATTTTTGTGTCTTTACAGACTCTGGAGGCTTGCTTGCATGATGCTAAGGCTTTTCTTGTTTGGGGAGGAGGGTGGCACATGGCTTTTGAAAAGGGGCATGGATTTATGAAATGGAGCTTAAAGAAAGGGTTCTGAGAAGAGAAACACGATTGTCTTTTGGTACCAATTCCTACCAGCCAGCCAACATCATGCTTTAGAATTCATTTTTGGGCACGGATCTGCTACTTGAAGTTCACTTAAGGGAGGATTTGTAGTGACTCTGGGATTTCTGAGGCAGATGGAAACTCCTTTCTGGAAGGGTTTCAGTGAGAAAAGCTTGCACAGTGGATAAATCGAACTGTTCCATGTTTATAAAGGGGTCGTCATCTGCCTAGGAGAGGGAGAGCCAGAGCCAGGCAGGCTAAGCAAGGTGATAGCCAATTTCCCTGGTGTTGGACACGTATTTCAGGAAAATATTATTTGCAAATGAACCCTATATTCATTTGCAAGCAAAATGGGAGGTATTGGCACAGGAAAAATATTGACTAGACTCTCAGTCTATTCTCTTAAAAAGGGAAGGTTTTATTTAAGAACCACATGCACACACGACCTCCCACAAAATTTCTTCCTTGCAAGCTGAGCTTCATGATTGTTCCTACAAAGAGAATTGCAGGCTCTCGTAGTCAGTTTTCTTATTCAGTTTCAATTTATATACAGTAAATTTCACCCTTGAAGCTATCTTCATAAAGTTTAGCAGACAGGCATGGAAGGCATGGAATGACAGTCAAATACAAGACAGAGAATCGCCTCTGCAGACCGCCTCATGCACCTGAGGAATGTTATCACGCCTTGGATCCCACTAGTGTGATTTCTGTCCTGATGGTCTTGTTTCCAGAATGTCATCTTAAAAAAGTAATCACACTCCAAATGTGTGTTTTATATATATATATTTAAATTTGAGCCACACTCAGAGATGTTCAGGTGACCTCAGTTACTCCTGACTCTATACTCAGGAATCATTCTTGGCAGTGCTTGGAGGCCCATATGTATGCCATGGATTGAACTTGGGTTGACAACATGCAAAGGGAGTGTTCTACCTATGGTACTAGCTCTCTGACTTCAAATGTGTGTCTTCCATGTAGCACCGTGCTACAAGATTGAGCCTTGGTGGTGTTGCCTGGATCCTTGGTGGTTCTCTACTACATTGCAGTGTAGTGGTTCACTGGGCAGGTCTACTTTCACAGGTTGGTGGCATTTGGTTTGGCTCTAGTTTGGGGGTGATTATGGAGTGATCATGTCCTTACCCTTGAGGCCTTTCATGGACACTTGTTTACATTTCTTTGGGTCCTACCCAACTCCCTAAGAAGCTGCCAAATTGTTTCCAGGATGAAGTTCTCTTTCTATCAGCACTCAGTGGGCATGACTGCTTTATTCCTCTATTGTACTGCAGTTCTAATTCACATTTTTGTTACATTAATATTATTTTTTAAATAAAATGTTTTATTTTCATTTTTTTAAATAATATCTAATGACAGCTTTTTATGTCTTATTTACAGAATGACCATTTACTTCTCTGACCAGGTATCTGTTAAAATGCATTGTGAAAGATATTTGGAGATTTTGGATACAAATATTCAATATACAAATATTTATTTCCAAGTAGTTGACTTGCTATTTCATCTTAACTGTTCCTTTTACTGGGCAGATTTTACTGGATTCTACCCCCAGCACCAGATATAGTCTCCTGAATCCATCCAGAATGATCCTTGAGCACAGAAATAGGAGTAGCCCTGAGCATCAAGGGATATAGCCCCCCAACAAAATGAAACAAAAAACACAACAACAAGAAAACCCCAAAGGGTTGTTTTAAAAATATTATATAAATTCTTCATATTATATATTTATATATTTCCTATTATACATATTTCATAATATATCATATTAATAGGTCATAATTTACCACATTTGTTCTTTGTGTTTTGTGCACATGTCCTATCTAAGGTCACAAACATTTCCCCTCAGATTTTCTAGTGTTGTATAGTTTTATTGTTTACAGTTAGAGCTTGGGCACATTTTGAGAGATAATTGTATGTGATGCAGTACTTGAAATTTGTTTCTTGATTTATGGATATCCAGTTCCAGAAACATTTGCTGCAAAGACTTTCTGTCCTCACGGGAATATTCCTTACCACCTTTGTTGAAAATCATCTGATCGTACATATGTGGGTCTATTTCTAGATTCTCCATTCTGCTCCATTGATTTTATGGTCTATCTTTTGCCAGTTCCACAGTCTTGACCACTACCATTTTCAATAAGTCTTGAAATTAGGTTGTGTGTGTCTTTTCCATTTCATCTCCTTGTCCCTCTCTTTCCCTCTCCCCATTGCTTAATTTTGGTTAATGCCTTGGAACTTGTCTATTAGATCAGAAATCTGTGATTTGAAGAGTATAGAACATTCAAAGTTGCTGGTTTCCATCCAAATATGCCCTCTGAGGGAATAGATCACAAGTTTCCTGAGACACTGAAGAACTCATTCACAAATAAAAGAAAAAAGGAATGGAAGAAAAAAGATCTGGTGGAATACGTGGCAGACTTCTGGCATGTCTAAGTCTAGATGCTGAGTTAAATTTGAGTTTCAGATAAATTGTGAATTTTATTTTGTATATGTCCTAGACATCCTACGTGTTTCAGCTTTTTATGAAAATTCAAATTTGAGCCGGAGAGAGAGCATGGAGTAGGGTGTTTGCTTTGCATGCAGAAGGACTGTGGTTCAAATCCCGGCATCTCATATGGTCTCCCAAGCCTGCCAGGAGTGATTTTTGAGACTAGGGCCAGGAGGAACCCCTGAGCACTGCTGGGTGTGACCCAAAAACAAACAAACAAAAAAAGAAAATTTAAATTTAGCTGGGGGTTCTGTAATCTGCCATGTCTGGCCAGTTAAATCCCAATGATCTTGCAAATTCCTGTTCTGACTCCCATTTTTATAATGGGCTTTAAATTCTTGACAGGTAGTTCCATATGGCTTGTAACGTACATGTAAAATATTAATTTACACCAGTGAAAGGTGGTGTATATTCTATGACTGAACAATGCTATACTGAACTGTATAAACTATAAATAATTCTATAACCATGGTGCTTAATTAAAAATAATAAAACTTGAATTTGGTTTATAGTTTCCCATCTTGAAGACTTCTTTGAAGGCAGCCATTGAATTGTGTTAAAACATTAAAATCTGGTGCTAATCTGGTCTTACCCTTGCTTTGTCTCACTTGCTGATCTCATGCCTCTGTCCCTCTTATTGCTTATGCTGGGCCTCAGCTTAATAAGCTCTTTCAGCCCATGGAGTGATAAAGCCTCTGCAGACTAGTGTACATGCTTGGTTTAAAGATAAAGTCATCTATGCATCTTCTGCAACACTTTCCTTAATCTTATCTGAGCATCTTACCATGTTTTAAAACAGACAGCCAATCCATTGGTTTTGGTTATATGGAAATTTATGTCTGTAATGCCAATTGATAGACTTTGTTTCCACTTTTCTGCTGTAATTCTGTTATGACCAGCCATATTTATATACAGTGACATGTATGCATATGTAAATACATCTGAAGTTGTATACATGAAATGCTCTAAGAAATAATGCTTCATGTCATCCAAAAGGGTTGAGTGAGGGCTCTCGGACTTGTGGTTGAAATTTTTGGGAGCTGAAGAAACATGGACCAGTTTTTAACTTAAAGATTAAGTAAAGGGGCCGGAGAGATAGCACAGTGGTAAGGCGTTTGTCTTAAACGCAGAAGGATGGTGGTTTGAATCCCGGCATCCTATATGGTCCCCTGAGCCTGCCAGGAGTGATTTCTGAGCATAGAGCCAGGAGGAACCCCTGAGCGCTGCTGAGTGTGACCCAAAAATCATAAAAAAATTAAGTAAAATCTTCAGTGTCGAAGGTCTTACAATATGTGTCTGCAGTCTGCTTTTTTATGTGAGGGTCTTCAGAAGAGGGTAGATAAGGCCTTGGGATAGCTCAGTGGTAAATGTCTACTTTGCAAAAATGAGGTTGCAGACTTGCTTTCTCTCCCAGCCCACATGTTGGAGACACGAGACCTTGAAGTGCTGCATTGACTGCTTCCACACCTCAGCAAGAAGCAGAACGATCTCTCCAACACACAAGTGAAGTGTGAGAGCAGCAGACCCAGGAGTAACCCCTGAGCACTGCTTGGTGTGAACCAAACTTCTCCCTCTCCAAAAAATGTATATGAGCACCAGACATGACAAACAGAAACAAGAAAGGGAAGGGTGGGGGGAAACCCTGGAATGGTATTCTAAATATTCTTTTAGAGTGGTATTCTAAATGTTCTTTTCATTTGCTGAAAGGAAATGATACCTCATTGGTTTTGTTTGTTTGTTTGTTTGTTTTTTTGTTTTTTGGGTCACACCCGGCAGTGCTCAGGGGTTACTCCTGACTCTATGCTCAGAAATCACTCCTGGCAGGCTCAGGGGACCATATGGAATGTGGGGATTCGAACCAAGGTACATCTGCATGCAAGGCAAACGCCCTACCTCCTTGCTGTCTCTCTGCCCCCTCATTGGTTTTTGTGTATAAAAAATTTTGAATGGGGAGGAGCTGGAGAGATAGAACAGATGGTCAATTGCTGGCTTTGCCCATTTGGATCCCCAGCACTGCCAGGAGTGCAGAGCCAAGTGTATCCCCTAAGCATCACTATATGTGATCCTAAAACAAAAAATAAAAAACAAAAGAAAACAAGAAAAATAAAGATTTTTGAAAGGGGGAGTTAATTTCTTTATTTTTTAAATTTAATTTCTTTAGGTACTGTGATTTCCAACACTTAATAACACTATTATTACTATATGGTAATTCACTATTTCAAGTCTGAATCCACCATGCAGTGCCAGTGTCTTTCTATCAGTGACTCAAGATTCTTTCTTTAGGTAGAGAGACCATTTCTTATAAATGGCCTGTTATTATTTTTGCCTAATTTGTTTCTCTGGTTGCTGTTTTTGCTTGCCCCCAATATCCTTAGCTATGTTTGTGATGGTCCTTTGTGAATGAAGGTGATGATTTCTTATTCTTGTTGTAACATACTCCCTCACTTATTATTTTTGACTCTTTTTTTAAATTTTTTTTTTTTGTTTTTGGGTTACACCCGGCAGTGCTCAGGGGTTATTCCTGGCTCTATGCTCAGAAATCACTCCTGGTAGGCTCAGGGAACCATATGGGATGCTGGGATTTGAACCACCGATCTTCTGCATGCAAGGCAAATGCTTTACCTCCATGCTATCTCTCCGGCCCCTGTTTTTTTTTTTTAATTTTTATTATTGTTTTGTCTTGTAGAAGCTTGTGGTTTGGGGTTTTAACTGAACCAAACTCATCAAAGAGATGCTTGATATTAATTAGAGCTCCAATATTTGATACTATTATAATATTATACCACATTTTGAGAATTGCTTGATTTTGCTTTGGAAGAATTTCATTTTAGCCACAATTTGTATTGATAGTACCAATCCCATTATCTCTTTCTAACACACAATTAAATAGGACTTTAGTTTATGTCTATTTTAAGAGAAGTTGGCATAGATTTTCCTAATAATATTCAAATACTTTTAATTTATTTTGACTTTTTAGGGGGCTGGAACACTGCAATCATTTTGTTAGCTTTATTCCTTTTCTTTTTCCTTTCCTTTCCTTTCCTTTTTTGTTTTTTTGGAGGGGGGGGCACATCCAGTGGTGCTCAGGGTTTACTCCTGGCTCTGCTCTCAGAAATTGCTCCTAGCAAGCTCTGGGGACCATATGGGACGTTGGGGATCGAAACTGAGTCGGTCATGATTTGCCATGTGCAAGGCAAATGCCCTATCCACTATGCTATTACTTTGGCCCCTATTTATTTTTCTCAAAAAGCTACTCATTAAAATTTTTCTATAATACTTGCCTAAACTCCTCAGTAGCTTGTTAATATCACCAAGTAGATTTTAATAGCATTATTGGATGGTAGAGGTGCTCTTAAAAATTCTTCATGGTCTAATGGCCAGCTTTCAAAGTGTTCTTTATCCAGTTTTGGGCAGAAAAAGGCTCATCCTAAAATTCAGCAAAATGCAAATTTTCCTTATGGTTTTATCTCCATATTGTATTTTTAGCTCTTTCCTCATTAAGAATGACCTCATTTTTTCTGACAAGGGATTTTTGTGATCTCTGTCTTCATTTTCCCTCTTTAAAATTGGCCATTGATAGTTTCTTTTTGGTTGTGCAAAGGGAATTCTTTTATTTCTCATAATGAGAGAAATAATAAAGACCAAGAAATGAAAACTAATATTAGCATTTTGGTGAGATTAAAATAAACCTCAGCTGGAGAGAAGAAAATTGAATATTTTTATTTTTCCCTTCACATAGAGAGGGTAGTACAGGTCCGGTGCAGACTTGCAGGGCAGGGAGGGACTGGACTGACTCAAAAGAAGCCACCCTTTGTTTTCCAGAGCAAGAGCAAATGATTAGTATTCTGCCCTGCATTCATGGTATTAAAAATTACACTCCAAAGATTCTAGTACTTTCTTCCTTTGAGGGGGATCCTTTTTTTATTTTTTTGCCACACTCAGCTGGACTTCAGGGTTCACTCCTGGTTGTTCTTGGGGAATATATATGGGTTTGTAGGGATGAAATCTGGGTGTGCACGGCAAATGCCCTAGCCTGAGGTGATCTTCCTGTTGTTAAGGACATCAATCAGGTAGCTCAGCCCATCTGCATGTCTTTCTCACCTCTTCTTTCCTCAGGGAGGAAAGGCTTCCCTTCCTTTGGAAGGAGGGGTGCCCCAGATGGAAGGGTTGCTTGACTCCTGAAATCACCTCCCGAATCTTTCTGCAGATCATGCCTGCTTTGTGCAAATGAGATTTTGTGTGGTGACCAGTCAGAGGCCTTTTCCTCTTCACTTCCTCTAACTCAACTTGAAGTCACACAACTGACCAGGGAAGCGAGTGTCCTAGAAATTCCACTCCAGGCCTGTAGGGTGGCTCCCATTTGTGACACTGTGTTTATGCTTGTTTTTTCCGTGGCAGAGCCCCACCCTCCATGGCTTCCTTGCAGGTGGCCTGCCCACTGGTGATCTCTGAACTGTGGCTCACCCTGGGCCCAAGCACTGTTCCCTTCCACCCCCGAACTCCTGATTCTTTCCAAGGATTTGGGCATTACTTACATCCCTGTTGTCAGCTGAACAACTTCAGAAGAACTAGAGGGGTGATTAGGGGGCTGGAGACACCATGAATTAAGGGGATTCTCATCACCATTGGCCTATTTCACTGAAGAGGATACAGACCAGAAAGGTAAAACAGGATTTTACTTCATAAACTGTCAAGTTTAAGACATTCAGACTGCCAGAAACACTCTGCACCCAATCTCTTCTCCTGGACCCTGATGCTTGCACAGCACCTCAAGTATATGAGACAACGTGAAGCCTTCCCATTAATCACAGTGGGTTCTGGTACCTTCTGAGTGATTGTAACAATCTAGCTCATGCGGGTTGATGGAGTGCATGCTCATGGTTGGTCTTTAATGAGCTCAATGTGAGGAGATATCCAGGTGCACTGGGGTGGAGGGACCCCTGCACTTGCTGTAGAACTGAAGCCAAGTACAGAGCTGGGAGCACTGGTTGCTTAGCAACCACAGCAGGCTTTAACAACCTGAATCAAGTTCATGGCCTTAGGGATTTGGGCAGTGAGGTTTACAAATGAGTGAGTGGGAACGGTTGTTTTGTAGAACTTCTTGAGAACTTTTTTTTTTTTTTATCATAGCTATATGTTGCTCATATGAATCTTTTGTTCTTATTTTAAGTAATGGTACAACAGTGTAAGTAATTTCAGAATATTGTAATATATGATTTTTCTTTTTCTGGGCCACATTCAGCAGCACTCAGAGGTTACTCGTAGCTCAGTGCTCAGAAATCACCCCTCCTGCCAGGCGTAGGGAAACATAGAAAGCCAGGGATCAAATCTGGGTCTGCTGTGTGCAAGGGAAACACTCTACCCACTGTGCTATTGTTCTGCCCCCTCATGTAATATATGTTTTAGTAGAACTGTACTGCTGTCTCTTTGTCTCTTTCTTACTCACACATGCACGCATTGGCCTGTTTCATTATCCAGCATTTGAAACTTGCTTATTTGTTTATTTATTTTTGTGGGTTTTTTTTTTTTTTTTTTGGCTATATTCAGCAGTAGTCAGGACTCAGTACTGGCTCTTTGCTTAGGATCACTCTAGGCAGGGCTTGGAGTATCTTATGTGGTACTAGGGATATAACCCAGCTAGGCATGTGCAAAGCAAAAATGCCTTAACCGACTGAACTATCACTCTGGTCCCAGGGATTGCTTCTCTGATGTACATTTTATCTTGATGACCCAGATGTTGGCACTGATGATCACATGCTATTGTAGCTGAAGTTCCTCGTTTCAATGTTAGCTCTCTGAAGCAAAATTATCCAGGGACTGATGCTGAAGGAGGCACAAAACCTGGAATTAGAAGATCCAAGTTGTCTTAGCTACATATTAGGACAGGGAAACAGCTCATCATTTTTTAAGAGAAAGGAAGACTAAGCAGTCAGTGGAGAATAGAAAAATTGCATGTGGATATGGTGTCTAGTGCAGGGGATCCTACTAAGGAGAGAGAGAGAAATAAAGAGAGAAAAGAGATAATGTGTGTATTTCATCATGAGGACCATAACAGACTGATCCTAATGGAGGGCCATCCATCTAAAATATACTTGATCAGTACTGCCCCAAATTATCAATCACCCCAAACTAGCACTTGAAAGCAAACCTATCACAGCCAAGAAGCACTAGGAGAATTCCTAGTAGAGAATGGGCCCTGGAATAGAAAAGGGGAACACCAGAGGGTCAGAGTTATAGCAAAGGATGTAAAGCACTTGTCTTGCCTGTGGCTGCATTGGCTCTGAACCTGGTTTAAATCCTGGGCAATACATAGGGACTCCTGAGCACCACCATTCCTCAGCACAAAGCCATAAAAAGCTCCCAAACACTACCAGGTATGGCCCAAGATACTCTCCCATAATAAAAGGACACAAGGGGAAAGCTGGGAGCTCCCAAGAAGGGAATGACTTTAGTGGGTAACAGCATCATCAGAGACTCAGCAATGTAAGGTCTGATAAGGAAAACGTGGTCTGGAGTCTTTGGAAGTGCTTTTTACAACTTTTCTCTAATTCAAACATAACTTTAATATATAAAAAGTTTATGGTGGTAGGGAGGGTTGCACTGGTGAAGGGGGTGTTCTGTTTATGACTGAAATACAACTATAATCATGCTTGTAATTATGGTGCTTAAGTAAAGATTTTATAAAATTAAAAAAATACTATTTATAAACATGAAAAGGAACACTATGTTAAGTAAAGAACATTAAACAACAACAAAAAAGTTTATTTAATGGAAATAAAGCATTTGCCTCACATCTCCATGTGTCAGCAATGCAGAAATCTTACTATTTGATTTTTGCTCTTTTATATTTTAGACTACAGGTTTGGGGCCACACTTGGCCATGATCAGGTCTCAATCCCAGCTCTATGATCAGGGGGGGTCACTCCTGGATGTGCTTGGCAATCCATATGTGGTGCCTGGGATTGAACCTGAGCCAGCTATATGCAAGGCAAGTGCCTTATCTAATGTTCTTCCGCTCAGGCCCTTCTCTTGTTTTTCTTTTGTGAGACTTCATTACCACACAGAGGAACAAATAAGAGGACTTGAAGGCCACCTCTTGCTTGTTCCTGGGAAGTGGGGTGGGGAGAAAGACTGGAAGTTCCAACATTCCACTCATTTTGGTTTGCTTGGCAACCTGCTCTCATCTCTTGGTGCTTCCAGAAAGTACCTTCATTAACAGAGCCAAAGACACCTTCACACTTTTCAATACTGAGAAAATTCCAAGGCATCGGGGAAACTGTGAGACAGGAACTGTGGATGAAGACCAAGTTTGTATGAGAGATATATTTTGGTCATTTGAAGTGCCAAATTTATTTTTCTTGTAAATCACAGTTTCACATTAGTCATTGGGGAAATACAGATCAGAACCCCAGTGAGATACCACTTCATACTCCATTTAAGGTGACAGTTATAAAACAGAATTAAAGTCCTGAATCGCTAGTGTTGGTGAGGATGGGAAAAATTTGGAACCCATACTTTGCTGGTGGGAACATAAAATTTTATCTACAGTGAAAAAATTCACTGGCAATTCATCAAAATTTCAATATATAATATGAAATGAAATATCATTTCCACTCTGAGTCTAGATTCAAAAGAACAACTCGAATAGATTATATCAACAGACTTGAGCAGGATCAGTTTCAGTATCCAAAAGGTAGAATCAGGGCCAGAATGATAGTACAGTGAGTAAGGAAGGAGTTTGCCTTGCACTCAGCGGCTTAGGTTCCAGGCATTCCATATGGTTCCCTGAGCCTGCCAGGTGTGATTCTTAAGTGCAGAGCCAGGAGTAAGCCCTGAGCACTGCCAGGTATGGCCCCAGGACCAAAACCAACCAACCAAACAAACAAAAAAGACCAAAAGGAGAAACAACTTATGTCTACCAATGGATGAATGAATAAATAATATGGTGTATTTATGCAATTTTTGTTATTAGTCTTTCAAAAGGCAGAATAGTCTTTCATATTCTATAATATGGATGGATCTGGATGACTTAATGCTAAGAAGAATAAACTAGTCACAGGAAGATAAATATATGATTCTACTCTGGAAAGTTCCTAGAACAGAAAGTAGAATGGTGGTTATTAAGGCCTAAGGGGAGAAGACATTTATTTAGGAGTATGTTTAATGAGGGCAGAGTTTCAATTGTGATACAAGAAAAAATTCTGGAAATCAGTGGACATGACTATACAGCTATGATAATGTATTTAATGCCACTTGTATTTAAAAGTTGTTAAAATGGTACATGTTATGCTTTGTATCTTAATACAATAGCAATAAGCAAGATAGAACTTTGAGAATAAAATAATCTAAATTATTAATAGAAAAATGAAGTGTAATGGGGCTGGAGAAGTGGCGCAAGTGGTAGGGCTTTTGCCTTGCACACGCTAACCTAGGATGGATGGCGGTTCGATCCCCCAGTGTCCCATATGGTCTCCCAAGCCAGGAGTGATTTCTGAGCACATAGCCAGGAGTAAACCCTGAGTGTCACTGAGTGTGACTCAAAAAAATGAAGTATAATGATATTCAGCCTTATTCTGGGATTCAATTAAGTTAAAGCATGCATATATGGGTGTATTTTTCTAGTGCTTTCTCTATGTTATCCAATTTTTCAAACTTACTGACATGAATTGTTTCTAACATCCTGTGTCTTACTTATGACTCTGTCTGTCATTGCACCCACTCATCACATCCTATAGAGATGTGTAATTTGTGCTTTATTATTCTTTCATAATCTTGTCAGCTACTTATAGATTTTATCAGTCTTGTCAGACATTGGCTTTAATGAGCTTTTTTTTCTCCTGTTTTATTAAATTTTGCTCTTTATTATTTTCTTTTTTCTACTTTTAATTGGGTTTAATTTGAAGTCCCCCACATTTGGAGATTACATTATTTTAGAGATCATTGTTTTTAGCTCCTTTTTCCAATAATATATGCATTTAAAACTAAAACTTTGCTTTTGCCGTTGTTGTTTTTTTTTTTTTTTTGGTGTTTGGGCCACACCCAGTGATGCTCAGGGGTTACTCCTGGCTATGTGATCAGAAATTGCTCCTGGTGCTCGCTTCGGCAGCACATATACTAAAATTGGAACGATACAGAGAAGATTAGCATGGCCCCTGCGCAAGGATGACACGCAAATTCGTGAAGCGTTCCAGAAATTGCTCCTGGTTTGGGGGACCATAAGGGATGCTGGGACTCGAACCCATGTTTGTCCTAATGCTGCACTATGACTCTGGCTCCTTTACCTCCTTTTTTTTTTTTTTTCAGATATAGCTATATCAATGAGTTTTACCATACAGTATTTTAATTAACATTTATTTGAGTTTTAAATTTTCCTTGAAATTCTTCTTTCCTATGAATTATTTAGATATACTTAATCAAGACTTTATTAATTTCCAATAGTTTATTTTTACATATTTTTAGAATAATTGATTTTCAGTGAAATTTCATTGTGATTTGAGAACATAACATATCTAATTTTACTATTTCAATTGCACAGTTATTTTCTGTAACATTTGACTGATACAAACCTTCTATTATGTACAAATAAAATTATTTGGCACATACAAATTCTCACATACAGATTTGAACAGATGTATCTGCTTCTTTGTGGCTAGCATTCATATAATAGACCTTTTCTAAGATTGCTTTTCTTTTGAATTCTTGTATGTAAGGTAGGTTTCTTGTAAAGAGTCTATACAAATATTTTCTTTTGTTTCTTTTTCTTTTTTTTTCTTCTCTTTTATTTTCGAGAGAGATAGGAGAGAGAGAGACAGAGAGAGATAGGAGAACAGAGAGAGATAGGAGTGAGAGAGAGACAGAGAGATAGGAGTGAGAACAGAGAGAGATAGGAGTGAGAGAGAGACAGAGATAGGAGTGAGAACAGAGAGAGAGAGAGAGAGAGAGAGAGAGAGAGAGAGAGAGAGAGAGAGAGAGAGAGAGAGAGAGAGAGAGAGAGAGAGAGAGAGAGGAATCTAAGTCTGCCGCTGCCTCCGGAGGGTTTCAGAGAGTGGGCTTCTTTTTCCTTTGGGTCTTTCAAATGCTGCTCAGGAGGCTCTAGGATCCCACTAGTGATTTGGGGCCACCTGACTGGGCCTGAAGGTGTGCTGCTAGGGCTACAGAGCTGCTATCAGGGATTCCTTGCTCACTCCGTGGTGTTCAGGGGTTAACATGGTCTAACTTTCAGTGCTCAAGAGTTTCCTGATAGTTGGGAGATCATGTGGTGCCAGGAATCAAAGCAGGGTGGGGAGAACATTGTATTATTTTCCAGTTTCCTGATTTTTTTCTTTTTTCTTTTAAATCTAAGTCCCTAACTTTTAAAAACGTACTTTGCTCACCTTTGCCTTTTTTTTTCTGGCCATACCCAGCAGTGCTCAGGGCTTACTTTTGGTGGGACTAGGAAGCCATGTGGGGTGCCTGGGGTGGAACCTGGGATGGCTGCATAAGAAGCAAGAACCCTACCTGCTGTAATATTATCCCATCCCCTGACCTTTGTCTTTTAATGGGGAATTTGGTTTCTTTATGTTTACTTGTAGACCTATCAAGGCTTTTTTTTGTTTGTTTGTTTGTTTTGTATTTTTGGGTCACACCAGGCAGCGCACAGGGGTTACTCCTTGCTCTACACTCAGAAATCGCTCCTGGCAGGCTTGGGGATCCATATGGAATGCTGGGATTCGAACCACCGTCCTTCTGCATGCAAGGCAAACACTCTACCTCCATGCTATCTCTCTGGCCCCCAAGGCTTTTTTTTTTTTTAAATCACATCACTGCTCTGATTAATTCTTCATTTTTAGTTTTTTCTTTTGGGGCCACACACTGTAGGCTCAGGTCTTTGTGCTCAGGGATCACTTCTGGTTGGACTTAGGAGACCATATGGGATATTAGTGATCAAACCCAAGTTGGCTTTGTGCAAGACAAACACCCTACCTGCTATACTACCTCTCCAGCCCCAATTCTGGTTAAGTTAACACTTAACCCCCAATGAGGGAGATTACTCTTCTTGGTTAAAATTTTGTTTAGTTTTTATTTGTACCACACTTGTGGTGCTGGGAAGTTACTCCAAAATCAGTGCTTTTGGGCTGCTCCCAGAAGGATTCAGAGGATCATGTGGTGCAAGACATGGTTTTAGGACATAACTTAGGGTCTCACACATGTTGGGCATGCATATGTGTAGAACTTGAGCCCTCTCTTTGGCCCTTGGTACTGTGATCTTGAGAAAGTTATTTAATACCTCAGTACCTCACTTCCCTCTTTTTGGGGGAGTGGGTTTTGGGCTATATTCATCTGTGGTTGCACCTCCTCTTGTGCTCATATGCTCTGTGCTCATGGATTATTCCTGTTGGAGCTTAAAGGATCATATGTAATGCTGAGGGTCAAACCAAAGCAAAAGCTTTCCCGCTATATTATTTCTCTGGCCCCTTATTTTTATTCTTAAATTAGGCACATGAAGTGAGTGGCCTTGATTTGTTCTGCTAGAAACCAGGGAGATACCAGCCTTTCCATTGGGAAGATATGCCTTAGCCTCTGCCAGCTTCCTTTTGTCTACCAAGACCTTTCTGGCTGTATAGGAAAGAATTTCCCAAAGGCCTTAAAAATAAAATTCTTGTGCATTTTATTCAAATGCCTGTAGGAAATAGAATCAAATAGTCACAGAATCATCTGATGTCTATGAGGCACACAGGGACTTGCATTTCTTGGCCTCTCTCTCTCTCTCTCTCTCTCTCTCTCTCTCTCTCTCTCTCTCTCTCTCTCTCTCTCTCCCTCCCTCCCTTTTGGGGGAGCACACCTGACAATGCTCATGGGCTACTCCTGGCTCTGCACTCAGGAGTTATTCTGGGAGTGCAAGAATTATATCGGGATGCCAAACCCAGGTTGGCCATGGGTAAGGCAAACACTCCCCACTGCTCTATTGCTCTGTCCTTCATTTCATGGTTTCTTTTCTTTTTTTGGGGGGGGGGGCTCACACCCGGCAGGGTTTACTACACCGCTCAGGGTTTACTACTGGCTCTGCCCTCAGAAATTGCTCCTGGCAGCTTCGAGGGATCATATGGAATTCCAGGAGATGATCCCTGGTTCGTCTCTGGTGGGCCACATGCAAGACAAACATCCCACCGCTATGCTATCACATCCAGCCCCATTTCATGGTTTCTTAAGCCTGAGCAAATAGACTGTTCCTTCCAAGATCAACTATAAAATCTATTTTTATTCATTTTGTTCTGCAGGGTCACTGGAATAGCTTGATAGAGGTGGAGGTGACTTTTGTTTGAATGTCTGTCACTCTTGTGTTGAATCTGAGTGAAAAATCATTATAGTGGCAGGTCAGTTGTGTTCAGATTAAATCCTGAGTATGTACTTTGTGACTCACCATTCTCATTAAAGAGAGAGTGCTGGCCTCTAATTGTTGTAACTAGTGAGATAAGATCTGCCATGTGTATTATTGTGTGTTATTAATGAGGCTTTTTGCCAGGACCTATTCACAACTTGTTCTGATCTCCCTCAAGGCACAATATTGGGTTACTGCTTTATTGTGTTCCAAATTTATTTTTTGAGCCACACCCCTGAGTAACTCAGGGGTTACTCCTGGTTCTACACACCCAGAAATTACTCCTGGCAGGGTTGGGAACCATAGGGGAAGCTAGGGATCGAACCTGGGTTGGCTGCATGCAAGGCAGACACCTTGCCCACAGTGCTACGCTCTGGCCCCTCAAATTTCTATTTTTGTTGATATTCTTTATGTGGGTAGTGCATCTGGCATATTTTAGGGCTTACCCCTGTTTCTGCACTTAGGTGTCATTTTAGATTGGGCTCAGGGGACCACATTGGGTGCACAAGATCCAATCTGGGTTGATTGCATGCAAGGCAAGCATCCTACCCCTATCCTACCAATCATTTGGTCCCAGAAAGGAAGATATATCCTATTTTCTGGAATCATATTGGAATTTTGCCTGATAATTCCTTCTTTGGGGGATTTTTCAATAGGATTTGAAAAAATATTTAATAGACATGATATAGTCTTTCCTGTGTCTCTTTGGGAGAGATTAACTGTAGTGAGTTGACTATATGCAACTTATTCTGCTCTCCTTCAAGGCACAATATTGGGTTACTGCTTTATTGGTTACTTTATTGGTTATGGCTTCATTAGATTACTTTCTTTTTTTGGGAGGTTTTAAGGTGGCACTTAGGAGTTACTCCTGGCCCCTCCACCTCTACCAAGCTATGCCAGTGACCCTGCAGAACAAAATGAATAAAAATTGCTTTTTTAGTTGATCTTGGACATGTTTGTTCAGGCTTAAGAAACCATGAAATGCAGGACAGAGTAATAGTACAGTGGGGAGAGTGTTTGCCTTGCGCATGGCCACTGTAGTGGTTGATAATTTAGTGGATTATTGACTTTGAAAGAGAAACTTGAGTGTGGGGTGTTTGGTCATTTGAAGATTTGTTTTCTTGTAAATAATCCAAGACTAGCATGACTCTCTGAAAGGAGACTATCAAAGCTTCAAGTGTAGTTACTCAAAGCAAGCTGTCCATTGGGTGTCCCACTTGGAAATGGAAAACATTTTCAGCACTGTCAGGCTTGGGGAACCAGGCAGATCACTGAACCTTACTTGCATCATCTTAAAGATGCCAGATTTGTTTTCAGATCCTGTAGGCCCCTTGGAAGGAATGATTTCAATACAACACCTCTTGGATTTTTTCTTGCTGTGCTGCTTCTACCTCTCTGGAGGCTTCCTGGCATCCTGACAAGAGGGACTCTGTATGTTTGTATATATGCTTTTAGAATGCAGGACATGCCAGCAGATTTTCACACTGGTAGGCAGGAACACTTCCTTTTCATCTAATTTGAGTTCAATGAAACCAAAAGAGTATTTTTCTGGTGTGGAATCCTGCCAAGTGCCATCTCCACAGCTTTCCAATATGCTGATGTAACTATTTTGTCTTCTTTTCCTTCCATATACTTTTGGGGGGGGGGTTTGAGCCACACCCTGTGGTGCACAGAAGTCACTCCTGGCAGACACGGGGTACCATATGGAATGCTGGAGATCGAACCTGGGTTGGCTGCTTGCAAGGCAATCACCCTACCTGCTGTGCCATCACTCCAGAACCCCCTCCTTCACTATACTTTTAAGGCTAAAATAAATTGTGTGAATAAAACAGTTTTGAAATGGTTTTAAACTTTACATATGCTCCGATGGGTTTTAGCAGGAGAAATGTGTCTAAACTTGGCCATCATTAGAAAGTTCTGGCTCTGCCAAAGTGAAGTGTTTTTGGTAGAAGCACGTTAGGACTCAGCCAGCTCCTTTTCTGGTGGAAAATGACACATTTCTTCCAGGACTTGATGGGCCCAGAGGAAGAGCAGGATTTGGTGTCACTGACTAATAAAAGTGTCATTCGTGTTGTGTGCAAGAGAAATTAGCTTTGTTTCCTTAGTTTCTTCAGAAACTGGACTAAAAATTCAGCAAGCATCGAAAGGAGAAAAAGTAAAAAGAAATGCATAAACTACACGTGTCTACCCAGGAGAGCCCAAGAATAGCTGAGTAACTCACCCTTTATTTTCAGACTCTATTTTTTCTTTTATTTGGATATTTGGGTCACATCAGTGATGCTTAAGGGCTGCTCCTAGCAGTACTAGTAGGGAGTGAGAACAAAGCATATATTACTGGGGCCTAGAAACAGGACTCCTGCCTGCAAAGCATGAACTTTGTACTGTCTCTCTGGCTCCTTCCAGATGTTATCTTTATTTTACTTTTATTTATTTATTTATTGCTATATTGAGAAGTGCTTAGGGCTTACTTAGGGCTCAGAGGACCATATGTGTGCCAGGGATAGAACCTGAGTTGGCCATGAACAAGGCAAGTGCCCTATCCACTATTCTATGTTCTCTGCAGGCCCCAAGCATCATCTTCAAACAGATTTTGGCGCTGGAGGTAAGGAGCCTGCCTTGCCTGCGCTAGCCTAGGACGGACCGCGGTTCGATCCCCCGGCGTCCCATATGGTCCCCCAAGAAGCCAGGAGCAACTTCTGAGTGCATAGCCAGGAGTAACCCCTGAGCGTCACAGGGTGTGGCCCAAAAACCAAAAAAAAAAAAAAAAAAAAAAAAAAAAAGATTTGTCTAAAGCAAAGGATATTTGTCAGAAAAGGAGGATTAAGGCAAACTGATGTAAATGGGTTTGGCCTTAGTGGAAAAGGTCTGCTAGAGAATATAGCTTTTTTGTTTGTTTGTTTTTGTGCCACACCTGGTGATGCTCAGTGGTTACTCTTGGCTATGCGCTCAAAAATTGCTCCTGACTTGGGGGACCATATGGGACGCCAGGGAATTGAACCTCTGTCCATCCTAGGTTAGCACATGCAAGGCAAATGCCTTACCACTGCACCACTGCTCTAGCCCCTATTAGAAGATACCTTTAGGACAAAGTTAACAAGTAAATATCTCTCATGAAACATGCTCTCTACTCATTCTTTGCCACCCCTTTTCATGACATTCTCCTCATGGCATTCACCTCTTGCTTCCCCAACATCTCTTTGTTGAACTTTGATCCTTAAACCCATTTAAGCTTGTGCTCAGCACACAGACTTTCTGTTTTTTTTTTTTTCTTTTCAGGAGCCAGTATTGTGGATGAAAATTTTAAATTTATTATTATTACTATTACTATTATTATTATTATTATTATTATTATTATTATTTTTGTTTTGTTTTTTTCAGGCCACACCCGTTTGATGCTCAGGGCTTACTCCTGGCTAAGAACTCAGAAATTGCCCTTGGCTTGGGGAAACCATACGGGACGCCTGGGAATCGAACCGCGGTCCTTCCTTGACTGGTGCTTGCAAGGCAGACACCTTACCTCTAGCGCCACCTTGCCGGCCCCGTGGATGAAATTCTTATGAGTGCAGATAGAGGTTAAGAATGATTTCTTCCAGGTATAAAGAATAGGTCCTCTTTTACAAATTCTAAGGGATGATTCTGGTATTCTAGGACAGAGAGATGGTTCTGATTCATTTTCTGTCTCTTTCTCTTTTTTCCCTCCTTATTTTCCCATTCTCCCTCTCATTTTTCCCATTTTCTCTCCTCATGTTCACTTGCCTCTTAGTCTTTCTGTTGATGCTGGGCAAGCTGAGAGAACTTTCCACCAATTTCTATAATTCGGCAGAAGGACAGTGACCTAGTCAGAGTTGCAGAAGCTACAAAAATTCAAAGTTGCTTATGTGCTAAGGGGTGATGACAGAAGAATCTAGTTTGGATGGAATTAAGGGACACTAAAGATTTCTTTAATTATATGAGATCTGTTTGAGTTGGTGGTGACTTGACTTGTGGACAAACCTAGATTTTTCCACAGATATAGACATTTGGTGTATTTTGTCATGGGGGCTGGGGAGGGGGTGGTCCTTATAGCACCCAGATTGATGAAGTATATTGGGAAATATTATCAGTAGGAAATCTTATTATCAGGTTTGGATTTTGAGCTCTAGTGTTTGCTAATATTTATTTACTGTTGTGGAGGATAGGCATAGATTGCACATCAAAATGGAAGATTTTTGCCATCAAATTTTAATTACCAGTCAGATTAAGAGGCTAGAAAGAAATGGTGACAGTTATGATACAGTTGAATGATAATCCATCTGGAGATCATTATGCCCCCAAACAGTGCCGGATATACAAATATTATGTGAAATTACTCTTTTAGCCTTATGTCTAAATTTGGCAGTTGTTATACTAAAATATTGTGACAGATCAAAGTAATTTCAAGTTGCATTAAATATATATATTTTTAGGAACAACTGTAGAGAAGTATAAACTTAGACTTTTACTATGAACTTCATGTAGTTAATGTATCCATGTTGATTTTCAGTGAGGCACCCCTAAAATGTATAGAATGGCATCAGGCAGCATGGAGAAATTGGCAGTAAATGTATCCTGAAGCAAAGTGAGACACATATGTCAAGGTTGGGAGTACAAATACAGTTATTTTTCTGAAAGCAATGAAACAAAATGGTTTCGTAACCATAAGATCCTTGGACCCGAGTGAAATTTTTCCGTATGCTATTATTTATAATGGTAAAAAATTGAAGAACACCTCAAAGTCAAGTGAATAACAGAATGTTTAAGTAATGATGTGCTCTGAGATAGAACTTGACGTAGGCCATTGTGGAATATGCTTATTTTATTTTTATCAAGGTACTGTAAATTATAATACTGTTAAGAATATTTTCATGCTCTCATCATTTGAACAACACATTCACCACCAAGACACCCACTTTCCTCTACCAAGGTCTCAGAAG
This sequence comes from Suncus etruscus, assembly GCF_024139225.1. Classification (NCBI taxonomy): domain Eukaryota; kingdom Metazoa; phylum Chordata; class Mammalia; order Eulipotyphla; family Soricidae; genus Suncus; species Suncus etruscus. The sequence continues at coordinate 20,955,774 of NC_064849.1, forward strand.
TTCCTCCCATTCCTTCTCCAGCCCCATGCTCAGTTCTGGGGACCATCTGTGGTTCTGTTGCCCTTTTGATATATGACTTTAAGTTCTGCATATGAGAAAGAGCATTTTGTCTGTCCTTTTCTTCAGACTGGCTTTATTCAGCATGATATCCACTAGTTGAATTCATGGTGCAGCAAATTACATGGTTTTGTCTTTTTTTATAGCTGCATGGTATTCCATTGTATGTGTCAATTTCTCTTTTTTTAAGTTTTTATTATAACATCATGATTTACTGAGTTGTTCCTAATACTGTCATTAAATATTCAAATACCAATCCAACCAACAGTGTGACCTTTCCTTTACCAATGTCCCCCATTTTGCTATCCATCACCCTAGCCTGCTCCCTTGCAGGCACAAACAAATTTACTTCATTTTGTTTGTTATTACATAAAGGCAAATGGAGTGATCAAAATTTAGATCAACAGTGGCCAATTTGAGATAATTGTTATATCTCATGATGTTACTGAAGTCATTGTTTAAGGATTTAGTGGGCTATGGTTGGTGGTAGTTGAGCCTTCTGTGTTACTGTTTAAGATCATTGAATTTAGTAGATTTCTATATAACTTTCCCATCATATTTCCTAGAGATATCAGCCTAAATATCAGTGTACTTGGAGTTTGGTTAGATTGGAGTCTCTTCAGAGAGCCTGGTAGATGAGTGGTGAAGCTGGGCCATTGGTGAAGGGTGATTGTGAGTGATAGGTGCAGTAAGTGTGGCTTTGACAGGGTGGGGAGGATCCTCCTGAGATTTCCAGCTTTCAGCTGCATGGCCAGTATACCATTAGTTTTCCACAGCTTGTCTTACATCTCTTTTAAAAACAGTGATCTGAGGAGCTGACTGAATGCAGATATGGTAACTGAGTTTGTAGCTGTGGTTTTGGCTGCCATGGCTCCTGAAAGTACGAAAGGTGACTCTTGGGTGGGGCAAGAGAGGGTACCCACACTTACTGGCTTTTGCTGGTGGAGAATATTTTTAAGGCAAGTTTGTGTCTATGATATTAAAGGAAAAGATATAAGACACAATGCATTGAACCATTATTTTCACAATTAGTCTAAAGTGCATGAAATAAAATTGGAAAGAAATAATATACTTTATCCCTTTCCAGAGAGGCATTAAAACAGTCTTTATGTATTACTCTGCTAACAATGATGGTTTTATGGGGCCAGAGAAATAGTACAAGGGTTAAGGTGCATGCCTTGCATGCAATTGACCCAGGCTTCATCCCCATCACCACATATGGTTCCCCGAGGACCACTGGGAGTTGTCTCTTCCACACAGAGCCAGGAATATCCCCAAACTACTGCCTTTTGTGGCACTCTCTCACCCACATGGACTTCATTTATAATGTGTCCTAATAGAGGTGAGCTGGCAGTCCAAAGATAGTTCTTCCCTAAAGTGTTAGCATGACTGGACTTGCCAATTCCAAAGGCTCCTTGTTTAGAGAAGGCAGGAAGGTCTGTCCAAGGTCAGAGGCTTGATGGTTGGGGTGGATGTTGTGCAAAGCCACAGTTCTAATTGCCACAGTAAGGATGTGGCTTCTAGCTGAGTGGATGTGTGAGGTGGCTGAATGGACCTGTGCTATGTGAAGGGACAGGCTTGAGCATGCATTCCTGGTAGGGGGTGGCAGTGGGGACTGATGGTCCTGATTAAACACAGGTTTCCATAGTGTCTTTAACTTTTATTTCTGTTGGTTTAATTTGAATATTTCTAGAACTTTCTACCAGTTCCTTGATTCAGTTGGACTAGTGGAAAACTGGGTTTTCCATGAACTGTTCTGAAGGCTATTATGCACAGCATTCTTAGTTCCACCTCAGCGTCCCTAGACTGGTTGTATTGAAGTGTTCAAAGTGTTGGTTCAATCGAAGGGGTAGGCTCTGGAGTGACTGGGTGGGAGTGGGGTGGGGTTGGTAGATCATGTAGCTGGGCCTGATGAACAGACCATCCAACATGTCATCTACCTGATAAATAGTCCAAACCCCTTTTCCATCTGTCTGATGGACAATTCACACAGTGTTCCCACCTACCTGATGGACAGTCCACTCCATATCCCATCTACCCAATGGATAGTCCATGTCACATCCCCAAACACTTCCTTGAGTTCGTGGGAAGAAAATTGTGGGTCTAGTCCATGGCAGGAAATTTGCCACAAATAGTGGGGGAGAGTAGTTAGGACAAAGAAGGAACCACTATGCCAAAGGTAGTGGGAAATGATCCCTCTGGACAAGAATTGGGTGCTGAAAGGAGATAAAGTATATGCATGATCCCCCTTTAGTAACAATATTGAAAACTATAGTGTCTAAAATTAAAAAAGAAAAAGAGAGACAGAGAGAAACAGAATATCTGCCACAAAGACAGCCAGAGGGAAAACTGGGGAGCTTGGTGGCAGCAAATGTGCACTGGTGAAGAGATAGGTGTATGACTAAAACTCAATCATGAACAACTTTGTAATTGTACAATCTTATGATGATTCAATTAAAACTTTATTAACTAATAAAAAATTTGTGGGTCTGTCTATTTAAATGTGACTTTTTGGACTGGAGAGATAGAACAGAGGTAGGGCATTTGCCTTGCGCATGCCAGACCAGGAATGGACCTGGGTTCAATTCCTGGCATCCCATATGGTCCCCTGAGCTAGGAGCAATTTCTGAGCGTAGAACCAGGAGTAAACCCTGAGCGCCGCCAGGTGTGGCTCAAACCCCTCCCTACAAATAAAGAGACTTTTTGAGGCCCTTGGACTTTTAGAATAGTTAGTAGTTTCATAGAGCATGGGTCCAATATCCCTTTTACCCCATCCTACAACTCTACATTCTATCCTAGAAAAGACTCCCAGCATACACTCATCCTGCACACATATGTCTTTACACACATCTGCTCATACACACATCTGCTTACCCCACACATGCATTCATACACCTGCATATATGCACACACATGCACTCATACTTACATGGACAATCTGCACAAGTTCTTTCCTGCCTCAAGCCCTTTGCACAGGCATTTCCCCCACAGTGCACTTCCTCTCCTCCTCCAGTGTTTGGCACTCCTGAATTTCTTAGAGGACCATTGGATATCACTGGACTTCTCCTCTGACCACTGGATATATGGATAGAGCTCAGTTTCCCACTTGCTTTCTGCCCAGTTCTTGCCTTGGAATTCCATGGTGTACATTTATGTCCTTATCCCACACCCTACAGGACCCATGAAACGTTCACCCACATCCAACTTATTCTCAGTTGTTTGCCTGGTTTAGTGCCTGGTACCTGGGTGTCATTGACCCTTGGTTGAAGAGATAGAGGGAGTAGAAGACGCATCAAAGTGATAGTATAGAAGGTAGTAGGGTGCTTGTATTGCTTGGCTAATCCCAACTTGGCACTAGGCACCCTATATAGTCTCCTGAGCCCGAGGAATTAGGAGTCATTCCTCAGTGCAAAGGTAAGAGTAAGTCCTGAGCACTGCTGGGTGTGGCCCCCAAACCAAACAAAAGCAAAAGAAGAAATAACTTGTCTTTACATTGAGAGTCCTCAAAATGAAGGCAAAAATGTTTGCTGAGAATGCATAATTCCAGCTAAATTCTCTGTTTGATCTGGTTTTCTTGCGTTTATTGGCAGGCATCATGGGCCAGACAGAATGTTTGGTCACATTTATATGCAGGAACAATGACCATTCCAGCAGTTACTTATTTAGTATTAGGGGATATAACTGGCAGTACTCAGGGGCTTCTCCTAATTCAGAGCTTGCTGGGGGATGTCATTTGGGGAACCGAACCCTGTCTCCCCCCATGCAGAGCACATACTCAGCCTGTTGAGCTCTCTCTGCCCCCCCAAAGCTGTCATTTAAACAGCATTCTCATCATCTTTTTTGTTTATTATCTAGGTTAGAAATTTTAGGTGATCCATTCAATGATCAGCTTCAAATTTAGATAAGGCATGTGGTGAATATGAAGAGGGAAGCTGACGTGTGAAGGCTTTGTGGGTTTACTTGCACTCATATTTTTTAGGTTTATAAAACTTTTCAATAGTGGTCGAACTGCAAATAACATGATTTTGTCTACAGACTCTTTTTTTTTGGGGGGGGGTGGTCACACCCGGCAGCGCTCAGGGGTTATTCCTGGCTCTATGCTCAGAAATTGCTCCTGGCGGGGCCGGCGAGGTGGCGCTAGAGGTAAGGTGTCTGCCTTGCAAGCGCTAGCGTAGGATGGACTGCGGTTCGATCCCCCGGCGTCCCATATGGTCCCCCCAAGCCAGGGGCGATTTCTGAGCGCATAGCCAGGAGTAACCCCTGAGCATCTAACGGGTGTGGCCCAAAAAACCAAAAAAAAAAAAAGAAATTGCTCCTGGCAGGCTCAGGGGACCATATGGGATGCCGGGATTCAAACCACTGATCTTCTGCTTGCAAGGCAAATGCCTTACCTCCATGCTATCTCTCCGGCCCCAATCTACAGACTTTTTGCCCTTCATTCTTTTCAAAGCTGTGAGCATTGTTAAGCGGCCACAGACTAAAGTACTCTCAACATGTTGCGTTGTTGTTATACAACCATGGTCGTGATAGATAGGAGAAAACCATCAAAGATAGAAAAATATGTCCCAGAATGAAGATAAAATTCAGTGATTCATCCCAAATGTATTCTACAGGCTCATTTGTTTCTAACCATTCGCTTAGTCTTTTCATTTTTACTAGGTCATAGAATAGCTTTCATCTAAATTATCTTCTATGGCGACTTCTCATTATAATCCCTTTAAAAGCAAATTATTTTAAATTGGCTTTAGTTGGAAAAATACCTCACTGCTTTGATTTGTGTGGAGGTGGGGCCACAAGTAGGTCACTGACTGGTTTGGGGGGATTCTGTCTCCATGCAGCTGATGGTCCGGAGCATTGGATGTGGGGGCAGCAGGCTTGGAGTGAAGTGGGTTCCTGAACAGATCTATTCCTGTTTGGGCAGCCGTGTGCAGGTTCTTAAGCCATCTTAAGCTGGCATCTGTGGTGGCAGGCCCAGGACATTTCTGAGCAAGGCATGGCTGGAAAAGAGGCAGATTTGCATCTTTTGATTCCAGTGTAGGTGCCATGTTGAGGACCGAGGAACCCTCCTCCCACTCTGGCTCAGGGTTAAGTTTCATTTTTCAGTCACTCACTGCACATTGTTTCAAACTTTCCCAGAATGCAGTTGGTGAAACCAGCAGTGTTTTATTTGCTCATGAAGTCACTTTTGGGCAGGGCTTAAAGGGGTGCCCTGGTATCAGCTGGGATGGTGGTGTGATGGGGGAAGGGTCATGTCCAGTAGTGTACACTTCCTCCCCTCTCTGCTTCCTTTCCCTTTTCTCCCTTCTTCCCCTTCCTTCCTCTCACCACCTCTCCATTGTTTTCCTTCCTTTCCTTCCTTTTTCCTCTCCCCATCCTTCCCCTTCTTCCTTCCTTCCTTCCTTCCTTCCTTCCTTCCTTCCTTCCTTCCTTCCTTCCTTCCTTCCTTCCTTCCTTCCTTCCTTCCTTCCTTCCTTCCTTCCTTCCTTCCTTCCTTCCTTCCTTCCTTCCTTCCTTCCTTCTTTCCATCCTTCCTTCCTTTTTGGGTTTTGGGCCACACCCGTTGACGCTTAGGGGTTACTTCTGGCTATGTGCTCAGAAATCCCTCCTGGTTTGGGGGACCATATGGGACGCCAGGGGATCAAACTGTGGTTTGTCCTAAGTCAGCACATGCAAGGCAAATGCCCCACTTCTTGCACCACTACTCCAGCTCCTCAGGGGTTACTTCTGACTTTGCACTCAGGAATCACTCCTGGAGGGCTCCAGGGACCATATGGGATGCTGAGGCTCAAACCTGGGCTGGCGGCATGCAAGGCAAATGCTATACCATTGTGCTACTGCTCTGGCTCCTTTCTTTCTTTTCTCTCCCCCACCCTCTTCTCTCCTCTCCCTTTGTCCCTGCTCCCCACCTCTCCCGCTTCTCTTCACTCCCTTCCCTTTCCCCTTTCTTCTCTTCTTCTACTGCTACCCCCTCATTCCTTATATTGCCATCCTTCCAACTTAGATGCTTTGTTTCTTGCTTTAATTAAAACATCTTTTTTTAAAATTAAGGCTTGGGGCTGCAGTGATACACAGCGGGTAGGGCATTTGCCTTGCATATGGTTGATCTGAGTTCGATCTGCAGCATCCCATGTGGTCCCCTGACCCTTCCAGGTGCAATTCCAGGAGTAACAACACCCTGAGTGTCACTGGATGTGGCTTCAAAACAAACAAAATTGAGGCACAGTGATTTACAAAGCAAAGTGCCAGGAATGGGAGTCATCTTTGTAGGTCTCCAGGGGTTATCAGAAAGGCACCCCCATTAGAGTCACTGTTTCATCTTCCTCTCCCTTCACCACTCTAACCCTCTTTGGATTCACCCCTGTAGTTTCCAGATACAGTCACAGGTGTGATTCTGAGGAGGCCACTTGCTTGGCTGATTAGGCTTCTGGAGAAATAGCACTTATGGAACTCTCATGAGTATTTTCATAACCCCAGTGAAATATTGGAATCGAGCTGGATAAGCAAATACAACAGGCAAATAAAGTTTCCCCTAGTGAGGATAATTAGAACATAGAGAATTTCCTGCCAATATTCCTTAGAGCATTTTGAAGGAGCTTTGAAAGATGAAAGAAATTTCAATCCATCTCCTGATTTTATACAGGGTTATGAGCTTTGAAAAAGTATGGAGGGCTCCATGGGCAAGCACCCACTTTGCAGACAAGAGACAGCAAGTTTGATCCCAGCTACTACTTACTCTACATGCTGCTTTTGGTTGATGGTGCCACAGCAAAAGTGTGCAGTTTCCTGGGTGGAGATATGGCTCATCGAGAGGGTGAGACATATCTGCCAACTCATCTTGGCATGTGCTCTCACCTGTTCAAATGCCACGATGCTAAATGCAGACTTGTCTTCAGGCATGGCCTTTCCACAGGAACTTCCTGGAATGCTCTCCTCACTCATCGTGATCTATCTCCCGCTCTCTGACTTGCTTATATTTGTTGATTTCTGTTCCCCCTTTAATATGATTTTCTCTGGAATATGTGCATAGCATCTGCCGATCTGTTGAGTCGATTGCAGTGTCTTGAAATGACATTTACTAACCTAATAAGTACTGAAGTTTTTGTAAATGAAAGAATGGAAGTGCATGTGTCGGAGGCATGCTTTCCGGTGAAGGTATACCAGGGGACTATCTGCTTAGAGAACTCTTCTGGAGTTGAACCGGGACTCAACTTAAGGAATCACATTGTTTGAAAGAATATTGCCTCTCAGAAAGAACTTGGAAGCTCTTTTCCTTTCCCTAGTAGGGTGTACCAGGATTCCCTAGGACTTGGTGTTGAGCTAGTGTAATGATAGGTGATAATATGCTGTGAGATGGATGAGATTAGAGACTTTCTAGGCATTGGGGCCGTCATGTGTTTTCTGTTATTGTGAATTACTAGGTGCCCACAGTCTGCTCTGCAGGAACTTTGGCATGAGTAGGAGGAGGGAGATCTATGGCCCATTGGCCAGGAAAGCTGGGCTTAGAGGATAGCTGTGCAGGAGGGGTCTTCTGGAGAAGACAGCTATGTTCTAGTGGGGTAGTGAGATGTCCAGATGTTCCCCATTGTTCTTCCATACATGAGGATTCTTCTATAGTGCATGAGTTTCACAGTTCCATTATTGTCCATGACTTTGTTCTGTCTTGTGCTTTGACGGAGTGAATCTAGAATTACCCCTACATGATCCTATATGTCTTCTCCAGGTGCCTCCTGATTAATTGCATTTTCAGGTTGAATTGACTTCTGGGCCCCCCTTATCCATTCCTGTATCTGATTTTGTGTGTCCTGGCCTTTGTGGGTAAGGGGACCATGCTCCAATCTGGTGCCCAGAACAAAGGAACTGGCCTCAAGTGTGAGGTGAAAGAGCAGATGTGCTCTCCTGCCTCATAATGAAGTATGGGTTCAAATGAAGGCAGGGACTAAGAGTGTGGTGGCAGGGGTGCTGCTGGGGCAGTTGGGGTGGAGTTGAGTATTTCTGTTAAGATGAACAGCTGGGTGGTAAGTCAAGTCTTGTTGATGAAATGCCCAGTAGGTTTTCTCAAAGGAATTTAAAAAAGTGTTAATATGTACTTATTTATTACTTTGACACTCGTTTATACTATTATAGCAGTTTAGGGGTTTAGCTGCATACTTCCAGGTATGTGTAATTGTTGAAACTCTTACCACCAAAGTTCTAGTGCCATCTTCTGTCACCCCCACTACGGTCTATTCATTCCTCCTTCCACCTCTCCCTCCAACCTGTCTAGATAGGAATGAGTTTTGTTGTGTCTGACTGGTTAGTTTCTTTAGTTATTAATAATGCATGGTCTTTCACTTCCTTACTCATTTTTTAGCAGAATTATCTCAAGATTCATCCATCTTTTTTACCTTAAAACATGATTTTATTTTTTTTATGGGGTCACACCCAGAAGTGCTCAGGACTTACTCCTGATTCTGTGCTCAGGGGTCACTCCTCAGGACACATCTGGAGTGTGAAGTATCCAACCAGGGTTGGCTTTATGGAAAAGCAAATGCTTTTCCTGAGGTTCTGGCTCTCCAACCTAAGCCTGTCATCTTGAAGACCAAGTTGTATCCATGACTATATCCTATAGCTTCTTCCATAATGTAGATTGGCACATAGGTTGACGATTTTGATTTGTGTGAATAATGCTGCTGCGAGTATAGAAGTGAAAATATCCTTTTCCCAAGATTAATGCTTTTAACAACTCATGCTAAGAACTATGACAAATGATTGTAGTATTATTTTCAGCCTATATTAAACAAAAAGTGGGTTCAACGAAGAATAGTAAAGAGGCATGTTTTAGAATTTGCACTAGTAAGTTAAAAATCTCTACAACTCTTTTGTAACCATGTTTTTCTATTAAATGTGTATTTAAAATACCATTGAGAGCATTTTATAGATGTCTACTGCCTCCCCTTAATAAATCTTTGCATTTAGGCCAAAGATAACGATTAATTCTGGGTGAGAAATTATGGTTAAAGATGAGCTGATGGGCAGAGAGCTAGAACAGGGGTTAAGGCAGGGGTCTCAAACTCAATTTATCTGGGGGCCGCAGGAGGCAAAGTCGGAGTGAGGCAGGGCCGCATAAGGAATTTCACTTACTGAATATTTGCAATTAAAAAATCGCATTAGTAAGAAAAAAAATCGCAAAAAATCTCATTAAACATTTGCATACCCCGAACGGAACTGCTCGGGGTATGCGAATGTTTAATGCGATTTTTTCTTACTAATGCGATTTTTATTGTGATTATTCAGTAAGTGAATAATCATGAATACTGCAATATTTGAAGGTCGGCCGCGGGCCACAAAATGTTGTACAGAGGGCCCTGGGTTAAGGCATTTGCCTTCCTTGCGACTGACCAGTTTGGTCCCTGGCATCATATCTGGTTCCATTATTACAGACAGAGGCCACTCCAAATATGGAACCAGGAATGAGCACTTGCACTGTCAACTGTATTGCACTCCCCATCTCTTTTTAAAAGAGGTGGGGTGGAATGCATTAGAACTTTTTAAATATCACTATTAAAGGTTGCTGTTTTCTCTCCTTTCTCTACTAATGCCCTTATTTGGGGTTACATTTCTAGTGTTAGATTTTTGTTTGTTTGATTTTGGACCATACCCCATGATACTCAGGGCTCACTCCTGGCTTTGCATTCAGAAATCACTCCTGGCAGTGTTTGGGGACTATATTGGATGCCAGGGATCAAACTCAGTTCCATCACATACAAGGCAAGTGACTTACCTGATGTAGTATTACTCCAGCCTAATTGTGTGTGTGTGTGTGTGTATGTTTGTTTGTTTGTTTGTTTGTTTTGCACCTAGGGTGCATGCAGTGACATAACCATTGTCTGCAAGGTGGCTGGGGGTCAGATGAGAATGTGGGTGGCCACAGGATTTGGATGGAGGTTCTTACTTTGGAATCTTGCTCGGGCCCTGATCAGGTCGTCAGTGAATCCATCCCCTATCAGTCAATTTGGCCCTACTCTGCTGCTCCATCTGAATGACGTGCCTGCTGAAGGAATCATTGTCCATTCATTCAGAGCACTTCCATTCTCTTGTGTCTGTCAGTGTGTATCCATGGCTGTGTGTATCCTCCTTGATTGTGCCTGGATGGCTGTTTGAGGTGCTGAGGTGTCCTGTCTGTGGGGACATTGGCTGTGGTGCAGGGAGGAAAGTGTGTAGGATGGTTCCTACGTTGGTCATTCTTGCACCCTGGGTCACTTAATCTGCCTCCTCCATCTTTTTCCATGCATTGTTTCTGAAGTCTCCAAGCTTCCTCAGTCACAGGCACTTTGAAATTCCCTTGCCATCTACTTAACTTATTGCTCCATTAAAAATACTTTGAATATAGGGCTGGAGAGATAGCATGGAGGTAAGGCATTTGCCTTGCATGCAGAAGGATTGTGGTTCGAATCGCGGCATCCCATAGTCCCCTGAGCCTGCCAGGAGCGATTTCTGAGCATAGAGCCAGGAGTAAGCCCTGAGCACTACTGGGTGTGACCCAAAAACCAAAAACCAAAAAAAAAAAAACCAAAAAACTTTGAATATAGAATGCCTGTGTCGAATACAGGCAGGGGGTGTGGGTGGAAGGATATGGAGTTTTGAATTGGTGGTGGGAATGTTGCACTGGTGGGGGGGTGTTCTTCTTATGACTAAAACCCAACTACAGTCGTGTTTGTAGTCATGATGTTTAAATAAAGATAAAAAATAAAATAATTACTTTGAATAAGGGAGCATCTGAAAATTCAGCCATTGCTGGGCTCTTAATGTAGTTTTCCTAAGAATTCTTGCCTCAGCATTTTCCCTGGCACTTTGGAATCTCTGGGGCCTGACTCTGTGGTCCCTATTGTTCTGATGTGTGACCATTAAGATGCTCAAGGACAGATGGTTGGTGACATTATTTTGTTTCTGGAATTAGTACCAGAACAGAAAATCTGTGTGTGTGTGTGTGTGTGTGTGTGATATTATAATGCATCCTAAGTGGCCTGAAGGAATTGGAACAGATAGATAGGTTCAAGGTTTGGAGATGGAAAGTCTAAAGTCAAGCGTCCAGCAGCAGGTCTGGCCGTTAGAAAGCTGTTTTATTTCTCCTCTCACCTCGTGGTTACAGGTAACTTGGGGTCTTTCTGGGCTTGGGCCTATGGCCTTTTCCTTTCCATGGTTATTTCTCTTATTTCTTCCCCATGTCCATTTTTTTGTCCATTTCCATTTTCTGTGTCCAGCTTTCTCCCTTGGAAATGGACCCCAACGTGCTGAAGGAAGGCCAGTCCCAGTGACCTCATTTTTCCTGTTTCCTTTCATCACTGTCTCTTTCCAAATAAGCTCACGTTCTGAGGGTTAGAACTTCACGGCATAGTTCAACCCATACCACCTTCCTAATTATAGAAACTTCAAGGCTATGGTTGAATAAAGAAACATTTGTGGTGTTTCTATCCCTGAGTAGACAGAATCCTGGAGTGCAAACATGCAGCATAAGAAGGGGCTGTTTCTCTTTGATTCAAGCTTTTTCATTGCCCTGTTGGGGATTTCTGGCAGGCCTGGGCTTGACATAGGCCATCCTGCATACCAAGCATCTTTATATCTCAGTTTTGGGGGCTGGAGAGATAGCTAAGAGAAAGGGCAAAATGCTTGACCAACACGGAGCCCTGCTTGGGTCTCCAATATGACTGGCTCTGGCCTTGAGACCTCAAGCATTGCCAGGGTAGACTTGGCCAACAGGATACAGATGCACTTAGCCCAGAACCTTCCTCAACAGGGAAGACTTGACATGTCTCCTCAGGCAGCCTGGTCCTGAATGAGAAATATCATTCTTGGTGGTTTGGTGGCATAGCTGGTATTATTTTTATTTTTGTTTCAAAGAAGTTTTGTTGTTGTGTTACTATTTCAGCAAAATTCTTGCAGCAGGTTTGTTTGTTTTTGTTTTGGGGCCATACCTGGTGATGCTCCAGGCTTGCTCCTGGCTTTGCATTCAGGAATTACTCCTGGTGGTAGTTGGAGGACCATATGGGATGCTGGAGATCGAACCTGGGTTGGTTTCATATAAATCAAGTGCTCTCCCTGTTGTACTATTGCTCTGGCTCCAATTGTGTCAGGTTTGAAAGGCTGATGATTGCAGGTTAAAAGGAAACGACGGAGTTTGATACAATCGAAATATTGTGATTTAGTGTGTAACGCATGGGCCCAGTGGGAAAGGCAGCTTGAAAGATTAAATCCAGTATTCATCTTACAGTGCCTCTGAGGGTAAGACTTTGAATCATTGCTTCTTTTCTTTGCTTAATTCCAACCACAGTGCTCTCAAACCATAGAGGTGAATAAAAGCATAAAAAGCCCCAAGCTGAAAACAAAGCTAAAAGAACTCAGAAAATTGATGCATACTTGGCAGTTTTAGTTAGAAATTACTTACAGTACTTGAGCCTGCCATAAGATTTTTGTGCATTAAATACTAGACACGAGAAAAGTTTACAATAAAGTTTACCAGGAGGGACAATTAAACACTAGTTATATGCAGTGCTATGTCTATCACTTATTTCTTTTAAGTAATATTTATAGCAACACCATAACTAAAAGCAGTTTAAATATATTTTGGAACCTAGTGGTGCTCAGGAATGTCTCCCAGCATGATACTTTGTTTTTGGGTCACACTTTGCAGTACTCAGGACTTACTCCTTTGCTATGCTCTGTATTCAGATATCACTTCTGGTAGACTCAGGGGAATATAAGTGGTGCCAGCTATCAAACCTGGGCCTGTTGCATTGAAAGCAAGTGCTTTGCCTGCTGTACTGTTTCTCTGGCCCCACAGTATGGTGTTCTAGGGATATTGAATTTCTGGGGTTGATTCCAGAGCTTCTGCTTGTAAAGCATGTACTCCAGCCCTTTGAGCCATCTCTTGTGCCCCTCATGAAAATGCTTGTTTCATCTGCACATTTCCCATTCAGAGAAACAACAAGTGGGGCATCCTACAGTCTGTCTGTCTGCTCAGTTTCTCTCCTCTCTGATCATTATGGTGGTTGAAGCAGACATCCAGGTACCTTAGGACTCTCTAATTCTTGTAGTCAGAGCCCAAGGGTTTGTTTTCACCAAACATGGACCAATTCCTTGCTTTGTGCCTCTATAGCCCAACCATGAGAAGATTACTTACTATTTGTCTGTGAATAGCATGACTCCAGTCTGATTTCATCTTTTTTCCTGTGGAGAGACACACGTCCCTCTTTTCTCCAAGTCAAGTGCTATGTCCTGTGTAAAGTGACTACAGTACCTTGAGGTGTTCATCTATTCTTTCCATTTGAGTGGTGTCCATATTTGGTTGATTGTAAATAGTAATTCTATGAGCTTAGCTATGCATGTATCTTTACAAATGAAGTGATATATATATATATATTTTTTTTTTTGGTATTCTTTGAATAGAAACCAAGATTGGATGGCTGGATCCTTTAGTTCTGTTTTCAGTTGTTGGAGAAATTTCCATTGAGGCTGAACCAGTTTGTAGTCTGATCTTCAGAGCATTAGGAGTCCTCTTCTTTCACACTCCACCCAGACTCGTTTCTGCCTCTTCTGACAGAGGTCACTCTCATTGCCCATATGCAAATAGATATAAATGTGCATGTATATATATGCATATGTATATGTATATATATTTGGGCTATACTCAATGAGCTTATTTATGGCTCTGTGCTCAAGAATTATTCCTGGTAGGGTTCAAGATATCATAAGGAGTTCTAGAGAATGAATATGTGTAGGCCACATGCAAGATAAGCATCCTCGGGCCCGGAGAGATAGCACAGCGCCATTTGCCTTACAAGCAGCCGATCCAGGACCAAAGGTGGTTGGTTCGAATCCTGGTGTCCCATATGGTCCCCCGTGCCTGCCAGGAGCTATTTCTGAGCAGACAGCCAGGAGTAACCCCTGAGCACCACTGGGTGTGACCCAAAAACCAAAAAAAAAAAAAAAAAAGAAAAAGATAAGCATCCTTTATCATTCTGGGACCTTGTTCCCAATTTTTACATTTTTATTACTTTATTTAAGCACTGATTTACACAGCTGCTCACAATACATTTGTTTCTGGCATCCTTTAGTCTAACACCAATTCAGTATAACATTCCCTCCATTCTTTGGCCCTAATTCCAACCACTCCCAAAGCCTGCCTGTTTGGCAGGCATGATATAATATTGCTTGTTAACAACTAAATTGTAATAAAAATTACTGAAAAATTTTCAGCAAAAAAATTGTGAAAGTTGTTATATCTCCCAATGGGGTCATTAAGTCATTGTCTGAAGCTATTCCTAAGCACTTCGTTGCTAATTGGTTTTGTTTGTTAACCTTAGGTGGCTGCTTCTATGCTTTTCTAATATATAATTTAATGCATTTTGTTTGTTTGTTTGTTTGTTTTTGGTTTTTGGGCCACACCCGGTAACGCTCAGGGGTTACTCCTGGCTATGTGCTCAGAAGTTGCTCCTGGCTTGGGGGACCATATGGGATGCCGGGATATCGAACCACAGTCCATCCAAGGCTAGCGCAGGCAAGGCAGGCAACTTACCTCTAGCACCACCACCCGGCCCCTAATTTAGTGCATTTTTACTGGAGTGTCAGTACTGAAAAATTTGGAGGTATTGCTTGTCTGTGTATGTGGCAGCACACTCCACAGGTTCTGTGGCTGACATGGCGGCAGCTGTGGGATGTATCTTTGGCTACCAGGGCTTCCAGAAATATGAAAGGGTAAGGGGGAAGCTTCCTGTGCTCACTCCAAGAAGAACCTAGAGCTCTCAGCCCAAATACCAGTATGCCAGGAGTTTTGCTCAGTTAGGTGTCTCTGCAGAGATCAGTGGTGAAGCAGTAAAGTTGCTAGGTTCCTTATTTTTAAACTGTGTGTGCGTGCGTGCGTGCGTGCGTGCGTGCGTGTGTGTGTGTGTGTGTGTGTGTGTGTGTGTGTGTGTGTGCCTGCTCATTGCTGAGGGCCTGTCTGCCCATGTTTGACTCCTGAACTGACACTGCTGCCTCTTCCTTAGCTCCAGTAGTGAAGGCTGTCATATCGGTTGGTTTCCCGGAGAACATCATGGGAAGATCTGTTCCATTTTCATAGCAGGAATAGTCATCTGCTTTGAGCCCACCCCAGATGTTGTTCCCCCGGGTTACAGACCTGCTGCTTGCCCAATGTCCTTGCCACTGGCTCCCCATGTGGATGAAGAGGCTTCGCTGTGATGATTCTGGCCACCATGTCTCCTCTTGCAGCCGCGATTGGCTCCCAGACCATACATGCAGAGTGAGGTATGGGAGCAGCCTCCTCTCTGCTGGTATGGGACAGTCTTGAAGGGGCTCCCTTGATAGAAGCCAGAGTCAGAGATGACCCTTTCATGTCAACCACGAGCCAGTCCTAGGCCTTCCCTGGAACTTTATTTATTTTTGCTTGTTTTGCGATCACCGATCACACCCAGTGATGCTCAGGGTTTACTCCTGCCTCTGCACTTAAAGATCATTTTTTTTTCTTTTTTTGGTTTTTGGGTCACACATGGCAGTGCTCAAGGGTCATTCCTGGCTCGAAGCTCAAAAATCGCAACTGGCAGGTACAGGGGACCATATGGGATGCCGGGATTCGAACCACCATCCTTCTGCATGAAAGGCAAATGCCTTACCTCCATGCTATCTCTCCGGCCCTTAGAGATCACTCTTGGAGGTGCTTGGGACCTTATGTAGTGCTGGGGATCAAAACCAAATTGATCGCATGCAAGGCTAGCACTTGCTCTGCTGTCACTCCAGGCTCCTATTCTGCAAATTTTGTTTGTTTTATATTTTGGGGCTGCTACACCTGGAAACACTCAGGATATTCTTGGTTCTACACTCAGAAATTACTCTGGACAGGCTTGGGGGACCATATGGGATACTGGGTATGGAGCCTGGGTTGGCTGCATGTAACTCAAATGCCCACCTGCTATGCTATCGCTCTGGCCTCATGCTCTGGAACTTTTAAATGACCTCAATCTGACTATAAATAAATAACCCATGGTTGGGGGATACCTGGCAAAGATCTCTGAAACAGCAGTTCTAGAAGTTTCTGAATGCTGTCTCTTCAGGGACCCTGTTTCCATGAACATCTGGTATTAAAGGCATTAGCCTGAAGGCTTAATATTGAGGTCACAGCTGCATTCTGAACAAAGATGGGGGGTTATTGATAACATTGCATGTGCTTTTGTACAACGAACTCTCTCTAGACTTTCATGGACAGTGTGTATTTAGGAAGAACATTTAGGTCCACCCCCCTCAAGCTAGTAGAGTGGGTAGTGTAGTGTACCTGAGACCCACCCATTTCTGGGAGGGGTCTTGGGAACTGAATATTAGGTGTAACCTTACCTGCAAGACCCTCCCATTCCTGGGAGGGGTCTTGGAAAAGTTAGATAAGACTGGGACCGAGGGAATTCGGCCCTTTTGGCCTATTTCCTTTGGCCCTGAAGATGGCTGAAGTGAGTTAAGACGCAGGGCTAGCCAAGAATGGCGGAATGCTTGAAAGGTTATGAGTAGGCCACACACATGTGGTGGATAGGGCATGAATAAAGTTGTTGCTTCCTGATGCCTGCCTGTGAGTGAGTGATTACGCCTCCTGACGCCTGCCTGTGAGTGAGTGATTACGCCGATTACCTGGGCCTGGAACCCGCTGGCTGAATGGGGTTGCAGAGCCATGTGGCCTGGGGTGGCAGAAAGAAATCCATCGCCATCCACCACCATCCAGCCCCATCCTTAATTATGTAATGCAAGAGGGTAGGATGCTTTTCTCTCTCCATGACTTACCAGGAGCCTTCCTGTCACTTGTAGAGATATAGGGGACTGTTTGTCTATGGTCTCCTAGAGGGCAGGAGTAAAAGGCAAATGAGATTGGGAGAGTTTACAGGAAAATTTAGCCTCCCCAGGAGCAGGCAGTGCTCCAGCTAAGATGCCAGTTCAGCAGGAGTTGCAATGTTCTCACTGCCTGTCTTCTGTCATGAGAGTGGGTTCGAGTAATGGTGCAAATGGATGAGCACTGTGTGACCTTAGAATTCTCCCTATGTTCCACATGCACTATGCCTGGATGAAGGGAGGAAGTGCCCTGTGGAGGGATTTGATTGCAGCATTCACAAGAGCCCATATCTGGAAACCCAAGTGACCAAGAACAGCTTACTAGATCAAGAACTATGATCCATAGTTCCATAGATCTACATTCCATAGGAATACTACTCACCTATAAGAAAAGATGAAACTGGGGCCAGAGTGATAGTACAGTGGGTAGGGTGTTTGCCTTTCATGTGACCAACCTGTATGTATTTAATCTTCAGCATCTCATATAGTCCCCTGAGCCTGTCAGAAATGACTCCTGAGTGAAAAGCCAGGAGTGCCACCGGTTATGATCCCAAAACAAAATAAAAATGAAGTCAATCAATTTGCTGCCACATGAATGGGTCTGGAGAGTTTTTATGCTGAATGAAGTTAGGAGAGGGACTGATACAGAATGATCTCCTTTATAAGTGGGATATAAAGAAGCATAGTAGGGGTATAACAAATGCCTCAAATCAATAGAAATTGAGAACTGGTCTTTGGAAGGAAGTTTACTGCAGGAGAAGGAAGAAGGTAACCAGATGGGTGGAGTGGAGGGAAGTAGACACTTGGGTGTAGGATTTGGGGCTGGAATGTGTTTTGTGAAATCTTATAATTAACAGAATTGTAAACCACAGTTCCTAAAATAGGGCAAATAAAAACCAACAAGAAATGCAGGAAGCATGTTCACTGACATGAAATCAACAAGGACCAGATGAACATACATTCACGTTTCTCCATGTGGGCTGAAGTCAGTTACCTAATTCTCTCATGATCGTCCCTTTCCTGGGCTTCAGACTTTTCTCTCTTTCACTTTCCTTCTTCTTTCTTTGGTTTCTTTCCTTCCTCCTTTCTTCTTCCTTACTTCATTGAAATTGTATTTGCTATTTTTGATGTGTCCTGGCTTTACTTGTACACATGATGCCCTTGTGGGTCAATGTATTAAGGGAACAAATCAGTGTAGGTGCACAAAGCTTTTAATTAGTTTTCATTTACTTGGATTCATATGCTGGTTCAACGGTGCCCCCAATTCTGAAGGCCAGAAACCTAGAGACTTTGAGTGTATAAATAGCAGCAGTGAACATCAGCGAACAGGTGTACATAACCCCCAGGCACTTATACAATTGTCCTTAAAGTTTGCTCCCAATACCCTTTTGATGAAAACACTGTGCTCAGTAATCCCCAAAGGAATTGGCTTGTCAGAATCTCAGCTGCCTTTTGCAGTGCTTCCTTTTTGCACTTTTCCTGAGTGTCACTTTGCAGAGTGGTCAATCTGGAAGCTATTTTGGGCACGTGCGTTTCTGCATCAAGATGAAGGATAGCGGAAGATCCTTTTAGCACATCAGTTTTGGTGCTGATGAAGAACCTGGTGGATCCCTATGGGATGTGTCAGTCCTGTGACAGGAGATACCAGACAGGACCATTTATCTGGGTCATCTGACTGAGGAGAGTTTTAAGTCAGCCTATCCTGTTGAATCTTTGCCACATCTTAAGTCCTTGATGGGGCATCCAACTTGAGACAGCTGTTTGGGAGTCTCAATTTAACCTTCATTTACTTGCATCTTTATTCACCTTTTCCCTAGGTCTCCAGGGGCCCAATGTGCCCATACAGCTTCATCCACAGAGGAATAGATTTCAATGATTTCTTCTAGGTTATTGGGGACCTCTATTTGGAGTCATCCCAAAGGAACCCAATCATCAGAGTTGTTCCTATCCCAAGTTACAGAAGCTGGAGGCCTGGGTTCTCTTTTTAGGAGATCTACAAAGACTTGTAGAGCATGGAATTTGACTAATGCCTGGTCCTCGTTTTTTACTGGACGTTGTGGTAAGAAACTGCCTGGGTTCATGCTTGTTGTAAACAGCTGTTGAGGAGATTATCCATCATATTAAATTGTCTTTTTAAAATTGATGGATTATGGGCCTATACCATGTGACTTTCAGGTCTGATTCAATATATTGAGGAAATGATCACTACAATAAGTCTCTTTAATACCCATTACCAGGCATAGTTAAATTTTTTTTCTTTTTGGGCCACACCTGGCAGTGCTCAGGGGTTACTCCTGGATCTGTGCTCAGAAATCGCTCCTGACAGGCTGGGGGACCATGTGGGATACTGGAAACCAAACCTGGGTCTGTCCTGGGTGGGCCTTGTGCAAGGCAACTGCCCTACTGCTGTGCTATTTCTCTGGCCCATTTTCTTTTTCTGAGAGCACCAAAACTTACTCTCTTAACAACTTTCACCTGAGTCACAGTATTATTAATCGCAGTATCCAGATACATTATAGCCTCATGAATGATTTATTTTACAACTAAAAGTTTGTAATCTTTGATCTCCTTTATCCATTTTGCAACTCTTCTCCCAGTAGCCAGTACTCTTTTCTCTGTATCTATGAGTTTGGGTTTTTTGTTTGTTTGTTTTTTTGTTTGTTTTTGATACCACACCAAGCTGTGCTTACTCCTAGTTCTGCTGTCAGGGATCATTCCTGGCAGAACTTGAGGAACTATAGAGGGTACCTGGGATGGAACCCAGGTCAGCTGCATGCAAAACAAGCACCTCACTCACTTTACTCTGGCCCTGATCTCCAAGATAATATTTATATGTAATTGTAGACCTTTCCCATGTTACTTCATTTTTTTTTGCAGTGCCTGAGATTGAACCCAGAGCCTCACATATGCAAGGTAAGTGCTCTATTACTGAGCAGCATCCCCTGTTTACCAAATTAGTTTATAAAGCTATGACTTTCACCATTTTTGCCTTTATTATGTGTGTCTTGTCCTTGGAGTTTGGATGGAATATTTTGGGGTCTTTGTTTGTCTGTAACTGTGCCTTTTTTTTTGAGGAGCTGTATTGAATTGTTTTTGAAAGCTGGGGTTGAACTGATACCAATAAACTGTGTTGAATGTCCCTTATTATACCTATAATATCATTACCACTAATTGGAGAGACAAGGGGAAATAACAGAAGAGTTATCATAGGGGAGGGAAGAGGATATGACATTATTCAAGGACATTATGAGCCAAGGTAACTGGTGGAACTTGAGCAAGAGGTTGTGAGATGACCAGTTATTCTAGGAGGAGTAAATAAGGCAGGAAACTGCTATGGGAAGCAGATAAGGTAGTTTTGGGTGGCGAGAAGGACCTGAAGATCTCTTAGGACTAATTTATGTAAATTTGGAGAAATTCAGACTTTTGAATAACAAATAAAATGTGACAGTGAAGATTTACCTGCCAGGATTGTGGTAGACCTGAGTTTAGAATGGACAGATTCTAACCTGGGCTATATCCCTGACATCCCATATGGTCCCTTGAGTACCACCAGGAAGAATCTGAGTGCAGAGCCAGGAGTGTTATGAGCATCACTGTGTATGGCCCCAAAACCAAACCAAACCAAACAAGCAAAAAACCAAAATGGAGAGATCAACAAGTGGGAGTTTGCAGATATCACAGGTGCCTGATACAGGCTTAGCACCATAGAGTTGAAGAAGGATATGACACTGAGCTGCAATATTAGTAAGAAGAAAAGATCTAGAGAATTCTGGATTCTCCTTCAACTCTTTGTTAGTGTCCCCAGAGCTAACAGAACCAGAAGTTTCAAAGTACTGCAGTTTGACTTTACAGCCAGCTTTGTTGGACTGTATCTAGCAGTGGGTAGGGCAGAAATATTGAACACTGGTCTTTTGCATTCTTTATCACTGCTTAAGAACTACATTTCTAACTTTCTTGAGGTTAACACTTTTTGCATGTTTAAATATTTTACATTTATACTGCTTATTATCAAGTCTCCCAAATTATATTTTCCAACTGATGTTTTAGGAGCATTTTTCAAACTTTTTTCATCATGGCTTCTTCTTTTTGTGAGCACCTCCCTTCCCACCACTCCCAATTTATCCACTAACAAATTTATACAATTTTTACTGTGATCCCCTTGCAATATCCTGGGGATATGTGCTCCCCTAGTTGAGAGATCCTGCTGTAGAGCTGTGTAAATCCTCGTATGTGTTCTTGCCCATTCTCTGAGCTCTTGGTAGAGCTGCAGGATTAGCCAGCTGTCTCACTGGCTGGGGAAGAGTCCTTGGAATAATCACTGGCTTTCTCAGAGTACCCAAGCACTAGGACTCCTCTTCTTTGGAATTTTTGTAATTAATGTCTTAAATCTGTCAAGCTTTGCTGTTATGCATCTGTTTTCTTGCCTTGATGACTTTTAATTGCATCTTCACGAAGCTTTAGCTCTTGGTTTATCAGCAAACCACCACTAGCTTTGCCTTTGAGGGCACCTCTTGTTCATGATCCCTGACCCTGCTAGGGACATGGCTCAGTGGTAAGGCTCTGCCCTGCAACCCCAGGCTGTCATTGGGCGCCATCCCCTGTAATATCTCCCTCCCATGCCAATTGTGATCCCAGTAGCATAGTTGTTGTGATCTCTGGCATCACAACAGAGTAGAGTAGTTGCTTATCTCAACCACCATCCAACCACTACAATTAATGGTGTGTTCCTTGGACATGACATTGGTGACAGCAACAAAGGGAAAGAAAGGGAATATCTGACTTAAGTTGCTGGTTCTTAGGTGTTCATTATTTCACTAACAGGTAAAGGACCTTACTGGGGATGCTGGGTTTGATTAAAGGAGGATTGTATTACTGTTTCTTTTCTTTTCTTTTTTTTCAAGGGGCCACACTTGGCGGTGCTCAGGGGTTATTCATGACCTTGTGCTCAAGGACCATTCTTGGTGATGCTCAGGAAGCAATATGGGACGCCACAGCTCAAATCCGGCTCAGCTGTGTGTAAGGCCCTTAACTGCTGTACTGTCTCTTCAGCCTGTGGTGCTACCTCTTGAAATAAAGAGTGCCTTAGTGTGTTTACTAGACTAGTTAAATATAATTAAAAAATTTCCCACAGGTTTCCATCTTATTTACCTTTTTATTGCTTTAGAAAATTTTAATTATAGGGCTAGAGCAATAGTACAGTGAGTGGGTATGCTGTTTGTCTTGCACGCTGCTGACCTGGGTTCTATTCCCAGCACCCAATATGGTCTCCTAAGCTTGCCAGGAGTAATTCCTAAATGTAGAGCCAGGAGTAAATGCTTAGTACTACTGGGTGTGGCCTCTCCCTTCAAAAAAGAGGTGCGATTATAGATGAGTGAATCTAGATGAGCTATGAAGGCCAAGGAATCGCACACATTACTAACCTGAGAATAAAATTCTTACAAGTCAAGCAGTTACAAAGATTAAAAAATTCTTGTAATTTTCTCAAAGGAATTGCTATGAGATGATGTTATCTAAACAGTTATCTAAACTGTCCATTAAACTTCATTAATAAATGGGTTTGCACTCTTGTGATCTTGTGTTAATTGTCATGAATGACATTTAACAAAGGGCTAATATCCAAGATTGATACAGTACTCACAACACTCAACAACAAAAAACCCAGCAACCATGTCAAAAAATGAAGAGAGGGATTGAATAGAAACTTCCTCCGAGAAGACATACAGCTGGCCAGTAGGCACATGAAAAGGCATCCATCAGCACTGATTATCATTGAGATGCAAATAAAAATGACAATGCACTCTAGCTGTGTACTGTGAGAGCAGCATATATTAAAAAGACTGGAAACGACCAGTGTTGGCAGAAATGTGGCAGTGAATGAAAGGAAATCTCTCTCATTCACTTTTGGTGGGAGAGTTATCTACTTTAGCCTCTTGGAAAGTAGTATGGAGACTTCTCAAAAAAATAAAAATAAAGCTTTCATGTGATCCAGTTATTCCACTAATTGACTTCTTTTCCAACAACACACACACACACAAACTGATTTATAAAACTATATGCACACCTATGTTGATTGCAGTCCTATTTATAATAGTCAAGATCTGGAGACCATCCTAGTGCCATCAGCAGATGAGTGTCTAAGGAAATGGAAGTATATTTATCTATATACTATGTGCTACTATGCTATTAAAAAAAAGGAAGAAGGCTTGAATTTTGTTACAATTTGATTGGAACTACAGAGCAATAAGTCAGAAGTAAGATAATCCCACTCACATATGGAGTAAAAGGTAAAGGAATTGATAGTGGCCAAGGAGAATAATGAGATATATATTGCTAATAGAATTGTGCTGACAAATAGTAGAGATGAGAGCAAGAAGGGATCTGGGGGTAGTGATGAATGGATGAATATTGGTATCCTGGGGGTCGGCATACTGCAGTAACATTGTAAACCTAAAATATAAACACTGTTGTAAAATGTGGTTTCTCAATCATAAAAATGAAAAGTAGTTTTGAAATCCTATGATCTGATCTTAAGGTTAATTTTGGTAGATTTGAGTTTTTATTGCACAATACAGAACATACTTGTGTTTTGTTCTTTTTCTCTTTTCATACTTTGTTCTGTACCAAGTGGTACTCAAGGCATTAATGGCTCTCTGCTTATGGATAGATAACTCCTGGTGGGGCTCTAGGGACCATATGTGGTACTAGCAATTTAATTAGTCAGCCAGATGCAAGAATAGCACCTTAATTCTGTCCTATCTCTCCAGTCCAATATTTATTTTCTTTTGGTTTCCTTTGATGGCTGTATTTCTTATGAAATATTTTCTTTAGTCTATTTGATATTTTATGTTTGACTGTGGGCCAGGTCATCTTTTTTGGGGGAACATTTTCATAAGATTTTAATTTTGAATTGTTAAAAATCAGATCTCATTTTATGTTTTTGTGGTTGGACTTTTAAGATAATATCTAATGGTGCCTGGGTTATATGGAATTATAACACATAAGATTTTGCTGCAGTGAGTCATGTATATAAAAATGATACTTTAATTTTGTTTTGTTTTGTTTTTGGGCATAGACAGCAGTGCTCAGGACTTACTCCTGGGTCTATACACAGGAATCACTTTTTGGTTGGACTGGGGATGGGGTGTATCATATGGGATATTGGGGATTGAATCTGGGTTGGCTGTATGCAAGGCAAGTGCTCTTTCTGCTGCACTAACTTTCTGGTCCCTCTGGTAACCCAGTATTTCCTCCACAAACCCCACTGCCTAGCATATAGATGATTTGAGGAGAAATTTTCATTTTGTGCCAGGTTATAACATCAAAGTACTTGTGGTCATACACATATAAAACATCACAAAGGGGCCTACTGGTAGTACAGCATGTAGGGAACTTGCCTTGTACATGGCCAATTGTGTTTGACCCCTTGCATCCCATATGTTACCTTGAGTAATTCAGAAGTAATTCCTGAATCCAGAGACAGAAGTAATCCTTTGGAAATCCAGTTATGATTCCCCAAACCAAACAACCCCACCCCAATCACATATATGTAAAATATATATTTGTACATGTTGTTATAAATTACTCATAATCATCTTCACAGCCACCATATGGCTTTGACATGAATAAAAGACCGTCATTTTTTTTCAAGAAGTATTTACTGCAAAGGTGATAGTCTATATGCTTAGGATTTATTAGTAAGCATGGCAGATAAAACTCTTATTCCTGATGAAATTTACATGTGACTGGGTGTGGGTTCTGGTCTTGGGGGTATGTGAAGAGGTTGTAGATTGGAGAAAAGCAATAAAATGATTAAGATTTCTACCTCCATTCCTGTGCTTGCTTGGCATTTATTTTCCTTGATTTCAAATCTTTATACTCGCTATTGTACTGTTCTGGTCTTGGGGGTATGTGAAGAGGTTGTAGATGGGAGAAAAGCAATAAAATCATTAAGATTTCTACCTCCATTCCTGTGCTTGCTTGGCATTTATTTTCCTTGATTTCAAATCTTTATACTTGCTATTGTACTCTTCTGACAGGCTGTGGTCTTTGTACTCCACACACAGTTGTAAAACAGCTATTCCCTTTGGGATTAAGTTTCAGAAAATCGCTAAACGTGGGCGTAGAGTTTCCCTGCTCTTCCCTCATCACCAGTTAACTAGAAGATTGAACTAATCACCATGTTTTGAGTTTCTTCTGATTGTTCTAGGGCTTGGATTTAGATATGCACAAGAATTCATTTTTTAGCATGTAACAATTCACTACAACTGGAGTGAAGCTGCTCTGTTTTCACTAACTTCCCTTTCTATATATCAAGTCTGTAATGAACTCTTTTACCACCAGGCTTGGTGAGCAGATGGAGAAAAACTGATGTAAATATGAGTACCTGACATAGTGAGATATGTCATTTCATGGTCTACATTGGGAAGTCCAGAAACAATTGGTGTTTGTGGGGATGTGGAGAGAAAGGAGACCTCAAAGACTGTTGCTGGGAATGTAAATTAATTCATCTTCTTTGGAAAGAAGTATAAGGAGTTCATACAATAGTAAATATTGAATTTTTAAACATTTGCATCTTAGCAGTTCCATTCCTTGGACTCTTTCCCAAGAACACAAAAACACGAATTAAAAAAGATTTGTACACATACAAGTTCACCGGAGTGCTTTCATAATAACTGAGTTCTGGAAACAGCCCACCTGACCAACCACAGCTAAGTGGATATGAAAATGGGGACACCAAGAAAGTGAAATTTTGCCTTTTTATTTGCAATGTAAACGGAACTGAAGGGAACTAGCTAAGTGAAATGAATCAGAAGGGAAAGGACAGATACCAAATGATTACTCAAATGTGGTATATATAGAAACAAAGCAAAGAAAGAGACCATATCTAATAATAGCACCTCCCCCAGCCTCTAAATGGAGTTGTTAGATGTAATTAAAGAGTGGGAATCTGGGAGAAAGTTTCAGTGGATTGTGGTGGAGAGATAGTGGCTTTGGTGTTGGATGAGTTAATATATTAAAAAATAAATGTTTCTACTCATAAGCTAATTTTGTCTCAAAACAAAGGTCATTAGGGGTCAGAGAGATGGCACAGTCGCAGGTGTTTGCCTTGCACACAGACAACCTGTGATGGACCTCGGTTCAATTCCTGGCATCCCATGTGGTCCCCTGAGCCTGCCAGGAGTAACCCCTGTGTGCCACAGAGTGTGGTCTAAAAACCAAACAAACAAAAAATCAAAAAGAGGTCATTAGAAGAGTCAAGAAAATATATGGGAAAGATAGAATTAAACTATTAGCGATGAGTTTTTATTAATTTTAAGCACAGACTGATTTTCAATTATACAAACTTGGAACTTATATTATTTTCATTAAGATGAAGTCAGAGCATCTTACTGAACACTTACCTTGCTTGTGTGTGGTAGTGGCATTGAACCTCAGCAAAAAACACACATACACACACACACACACACACAAAAGCTATGCTAAATCAGAGTGTAGCTTATTTCTATTTTCTGCCTAAGACAGACACCAGGTAGAATAAACACAGGAAGATACAGTCTCCATAGGATAATTATATTACTTTCACTCTAGACAAAGGTTCCTGTATTTAGTCTATTATTTGACCTGTTATTTCTATACTTATTTGGCTCTTTTTAGGAAAAAAAAAATACCAGCACCATCAGCCTAATGGTTGTACTGGAGACTATTCTTCCATTCCCTCATGGGGCATCCACTAGGGGGTGATGTCTCCCTCTTGGGGAAACTGATATATATATATATATATATATATATATATATATGCAAAATATATATACATATATACACACTTATATACACCACTTTTATATATGTGTTTATATGTATATATATTTTACACATACCATATTATCATTTAACACCTGTTTTAAATTTATCTCTTTATAGACATACTCTATAGGTTGCCCTCACAGTTGTAAAATTGTAGCTTGGAGGATCAGGGAGATTTTTTTAGATCCGTTAAAACATTTTAAAAAATTAATTAAAAATATGTAGGCACTGCTTTTTACAATACTGTTACTGTTTCCGGAACACATTGTTTTTACACACACCCAGTAGCAGAATATCTTCATTTCTACTGTCTCCCCATCACCTCCCTTCCCCTACTTCACTCAAACTCAATTCTGCACGCTGACTCTGAGGTAGACCCATTGTTTTTAACTTTAGCTCTGGTGCTGCTTTTAAATAGACTCATAGAGCCTCTCATATTATTGTGGAAAATAACAATAACTCTGTCAGACACTTGGCAGTTCTCTATAAAATGGAGCACAGATCTCAGGGGTGGGAAACACAGACACTCTGACTGGCTCAAGGTCATGGTTTTTGGCAGAGCAGAGCCAAAGCTTCCAGTTTTGACTAGAGTACAAGTGAGAAAGATTGACATCATGGTGAGGTCAAATCAAACCGAATATTTCCGTCCTCTTTAAATGTCAAATGCTTATGAATATGAGAAGTTGGGGACTTGCAAGGGAATTGGGGAGTTGGCAGGAGCGGTAAGGTGGAGGTGGGATGCTCTTTGCAAATGTGTCATTAGCAGAGACATTCAGAATCTTGTTGAAACATTTAGCAGTCTGTAGTGTGTCTCTAGTGAGTACTGAAAGTGGATTGTAAAACAAAAAGTTAATGGCTTAAAAATCTAGTCCTGATGTCCCCCTCCCCTGATTTCCAGTGTTTACTAAAGCCCAAGACCTTGGAAGGATACCCCATCCTTAATTTACAATGAAGAAACTGGCTCAGGCACTCTTACCCCTGGCAGCTGAGTGCCAGAACTGGTGCTGCAGAATTCTGATAATGCAAATGCCACTTCAGTACAGGTCATTGCAACTTTCAGGACAACATTCAGATGGAGAATGTTAAAAAAAATTATTGCATTTCTTTTCTTAAAGAGATTGTTAATTTTATAGCTTATTTTTAAAGTTCTGCTTATATATATATATATTTGGTTTTTGGGTCACACCTGGCAGCACTCAGGGGTTACTCCTGGCTCTATGCTCAAAAATCACTCCTGGCAGCCTCAGGGGACCATATGGGATGCTGGGATTTGAACCACCATCCTTCTGCATGCAAGGCAAATGCCCTACCTTTATGCTATCTCTCCGGCCCCTAAGTTCTGCTTTTTAAACCTTCCATTATAATTTTAGTTTTAAATGGTATGTTATATTATTTCAACTGCAAAAGTAATTTTTTTTGCAAAAAAATTCTTATTCAAGCTGGTTAGCCTTAGCCTTAGTAATCAGCCAAGATATTTCTCATGGTCCCCTAATCCCCCACATCACAACACAAAGAAACACATTTTCAGACAAGAATTTTGGTGTCTTGTTGCTGATTCCTTGAACTTGTTAATATTTTGAATAAGAAGTAAAATCTATTTCTCTGTATCCAACGTTTATTTGAGGGCCCGTTGAAAAGTAAAATTAGCTTGGCCAGCCCCCAAACACCCCTATATAACGGGCGCATTGTAGTGCTTCATAAATATGTACCAAATGAGTGAATCCAAGTTGAATGAATGGCAAGTCTTTATTTTTAATGATGTAAATTGTTGGATGCGCCAATCTAAATTTGAAAGGGTTGTTCTCAGGGAGAGATTGTGTGAACTTCATAGGGCTGGGTGAGGGCACTGCTCAGAGGGCAGGGCAAGCTTATTAATACCAAATCTAGGCCACCTGGCCAACTTTCAGCCTCTACCATAAATAGGACCAGCAATGCCAATTAGGTTTAATGGCTTTCTCATACCTTCAGGCATATATAACTGTTTCAGAAGATAGCTGGATATATATGTACATGTTATGATCAGATAGGTTAGAGAAAGCAAGTGGGGAAACTAGTCAGTGAACCTAGAAACCTCTACATCTGCAGCCTTGTGTGCTTTTGAAGATGACACTTAGCAGGCAATGGAGATGAAATACCTTCCCAATTAGGCATGGACTTCAGTAGAATTCTGTTTAAGTCTAACTTACTTTATTTTTTTTTAAACTTCCATTTTAATATTTTCTCTTTGTGTTCTCAATTTTCTGGATTCAGAAAACTTTGTTTCTTAGGTGTAAATGTATCCCCAGGTTTCAAAACTAGAGACGCAGATCTGAAAGCAAACGCTGATTTAGGAAATAATCCTAACGACGAAAGGGTGCAAGAATGGGTTCAGGAATTCCAACACTCAAGCCAGGAATCCCACTACACAGGTTTTCTACTCCTAAGAAGGAAAGCAGCTTAGTGGAGAAAGACCAAAGAATGAGCCCTTTCCTTTCTGAAACCCAGGCTTTTATTAGCAAGAACCAGGCCATACCCTAGGGTGGAGAAGAAATACCAAGTAGGGGATATTTTGTTTGGCTCGCATATTCCTGCTTTTCTGTACCAGGTAGCAGGCAGGTATTTTTTTTTTTTGGGCCACACCCGGCGGTGCTCAGGGGTTACTCCTGGCTGTCTGCTCAGAAATAGCTCCTGGCAGGCACGGGGGACCATATGGGACACCGGGATTCGAACCAACCACCTTTGGTCCTGAATTGGCTGCTTGCAAGGCAAACACCGCTGTGCTATCTCTCCGGGCCCAGCAGGCAGGTATTTTTAACTTTCAGGAATGGAGAAGCTGCCTTAAAGGTCTGGATAGAAGCTCTAGGAGGCTATGTTTCAAAAAATAATGTATGTTTATGGCCTTACACATCATCACCTTGTCACCTAGTCAGTACTCAGCAAGCATTTTCTGGAGTGTAATTCTTTCTTTGCCAACCACGATATGATGAAGGTAAATATCTTTAGGTTCCAATTTTTATTTTGGGACTTAAGTAATCTAAAGTTGAAATGGTAAAATTGTTGCCTTCATGTTTTTCATAAACTAAATGAATTACATTCAAGCTTCAGAGCTCCAGGACCTCAACATGTCTCAGAAGCACATTTGCTGAAATGTATTCCTCCTGCGAGAATTAATGAAAAAGGGCTTAGGTGTGATCGTGAGAATGAAGTCGATAATTTTAACTATTATAAATAGAAGTGTGGATATCAAGACATTGGCATTGTTTTAATTATTGACAAGATGTTTACTGCAAGTACGTTCAAAGAGCTATGCTGGTGCAGCATCAAACTTTTCTCTTGTTCTTGAATCCCAGGCATTCTCAGCTCCCCCAGGACCCCCCTCTTTCCCCCCACTGCCCCAAGTCTGCTCCTTGGCCAGTCTATTTTACAGGGTTGATTTTTCAACAATACTGAACTAGGGGAACTTTTTAACATCTAACTTTTGGGAGAGGAGACTGAGGAACAGAGGTTTAAGAAATGCTTCCAATAGGGGCTTTGTGCTTATCTGTGATGCATAGGTGACGCATACCTAAACCACTGGACCTGGTGCTACTGAAAGCATGGGGCCCAGGTTACAGTAATTCAGATTCAAAGTGTATCTGTCATGTATTCAGGAGCCTAGAGTGAATGTTAGAGGTTATGGGGTTATGGGGTGCTGAGACTGGAAGTGTGAACATCATACATCGGAAAGTCTATTGTAAGTATCGTTGTAAATCATGATGTCTAAATAAAAATTAAATTTTTAAAAAAGAAACATCCACATAGTGATTAACTGATAGAATAAAATTTGAATTCAGCTTAGTTTCCCTACTTCCCTCCCTTCCTTCCTCCCTCTCCTTCCTGCCTCCCTCCTTCCCTCTTTTTCTCCCTTTCTTCTTCCTTCCTTCCTTCCTTCCTTCCTTCCTTCCTTCCTTCCTTCCTTCCTTCCTTCCTTCCTTCCTTCCTTCCTTCCTTCCTTCCTTCCTTCCTTCCTTCCTTCCTTCCTTCCTTCCTTCCTTCCCTTCTTCCCTTTCTTGCTTCCTTCCTTCATCTATACCCAGTGATGTTCCTGCCTCTGTACTCAGAAATCACTATTGATAAGCTCTGAGGACCGTATGAAATGCCAGGGATTGAATACAGGTTCAAATACTGGCCCAACCTAGATGTTTTTAATCCAAAGCTTCAGATTCTATTCAGTAGGGCATATAATTTCCAAAGCAATGGCACAGGATGGATTTTTCCCAATTTCTTCATTTTGGTATCATATAAACTTGTATTGGTTTTCCTGGGGTGCATTAACAAGCGATCACAGATTTGGTGACTTAAAACATGACAGCAGTATGTAGCTAGGGGCCTGATTTTGGTGAAGGAGGTGTGTGCTGGTTGGCTCTCCCTCTAGCCTTCTAGAGGATTATCTTTCCCTGCCTTTTTCAGTGCTGACAAAAGGGGCTTGATAGTCCTTGTTCAATAGCAGCATGATGCTAATCTCTGCCTGTATTTTCTTTTTGGGGGTGGGGTGGGGTCCACACCTGGCTGCGCTCAGGGGTTCTTCCTGGCTCTATGCTCAGAAATCGTTCCTGGCAGGCTTGGGGGACCATATGGGATGCCGGGATTTGAACCACCGTTCTTCCTCATGTAAGGCAAACACCTTACCTCCATGCTATCTCTCCGGCCCCGCTGCCTGCATTTTCACTGTGGTCCTTTTAGGCCCCTTCCCACCACTCTATCCCTTCTCTGGGCTTATCCTAGTTTCAGACCTGTGAATAATCTCCTCTCCAGATCCTTCATCCACCACATTTGCAGCTACCCCCTTTCCAGGTAAACGCACACTTTTGGGATGAGAGCTCAAGTTTGAGAATGAGAATGTTTTATAAATGAGGTCAGCATTCTCCAAGGTCATCTACAGAAGGAAACAGTGGAATGAGGAGGTTGCTCATCCAGAACATGGTATTAAACATCCTCTGCAGAGCAGATGGGTACTCTGGTGGCTTTTTTTTTTTTTTAATATGGTAAAAGCACAGCTTGGCAAACAAGCCTTCACTGGTCTTTGTCTGATACAAATGAAGCCTTTTGGGCTCTGCACAACTACGTCTTGCTGTCAAGTAGTTTAGTGCCTGGCTATGGTGACACATTTTCTACATTGTGGGGAACTTATCAAGCAGAGTTCAGGGGGAATTAGGGTCCACTCCCAGGGATACTCAGCCATAGGGTTTAACAATTGAATACTCTGGTCTGGCTACATGGTGCCACATACCGTACAGTGGTGGAGCACGAATTTCAAGGATCATATGTTCTGTTCCAACTTCTTGAATTGTCTCCTGTCCCTGGCTATTGACTTTGAATGATGATGATGATGATGATGATGATGATTATTATTTAGCTTTTTGGTCAATATTCAGTAGTAGTGCTCAGGATTCACTCCTATCTCTCTGCTCAGGAATCGTGCACAGTGGTGCTAGATAGGACTGGGTTTTGAACCTGGATTGGTTACATGTGAGGCAAGTACACGCCTTAAACCCCTGTCTCTGTTTGCTGTCTCTGGCTTCAGCTATTCACTTTTTTATTTTTGCCACACCTGGAAGTGCTCAGGGTTACCCTTGGCTCTGCACTCAGGAATCACTCCTGATGGGCTCTGGGAACCATATGGGATGCTGGGTTTGAACCTGGGTTGGCTGTGTGCTAGACAAGTACCCTATCTACTGTACTAACACCCTAGCCCCAGATATTCACTTTTTTGGGGGGGGGAGGAGGCCACACTCAGTGACACTCAGGGGTTACTCCTGACTATGAGCTCAGAAATCACTCCTGGCTTGGGGGACCATATGGGACGCCCGGGGTTCAAACCATGGTTCGTCCTAGGCTAGAGTGGGCCAGGAAGATGCCTTACTGCTTGTGCCATTGCTCCATCCCCCAGATATTCATTTTTAAAGGACAATATCAAGCCTTTGTGGGAAGCAAGAAGAACAAGGCAGATGTTGGGCTGGTTCATCACATGGAATAGGAATGACCAGTGCCTAAAACAACTTCTGGTTTCAATCAAGACTCCCCAGAGGATTCTAGGAAAATCTTGATGATGCCAACAGAGTGATGCCTTTAGGAGCCTGTTATTCACCCAGTAATGGTGCTCAGAGCAAAATGGATGACAAACATCAAAGTGAAGAGGCTGACACCAGGGCAGCATTGGTAGTTAAGAGCAGCTCCACACTGCAAATAGGTTGGTGGGTACCCACCACCGAAATACCCAGTAACCTCTGTAACATACCTGCCATCTTCCCAGCAGAAAAATGGCTCAACTCCTCTGTCAAGCTCCAGAAGAAAATAATGGCCGCCGACTCTTCCCAAATAGTCCAGTCTGAGTTGATAACTTCTGTGAAATTCTCAGAATGGGTGGGGGCAGATTTCCCTTTCTCTCTGAGCTGCAGAAGCCCAGCACCACATCCTTTAGCTTCCAGCAGAAATGGCCGAGCTCTGCAACTTAGCCTTATCAAATTGCCAACTCACGAATTTTCTTTTTCAGATCTATAGACCCTGGACTGCACAGCTGCAAGCATCTACACAACATCTCAGTGTTTTATTGTAGTGTCAGCCCGGTAGTATCACAAAAAATCTGATGGGAAAGTTAGATATAAATCTACCAAGCTCAGTGAGCCAAAACAGTAACGTAGAAGGCTCAACTAGAACCAATAAAAGTCCAGTAAATCTTTAGTCATTGACTTTAGTCACACCATGGAGAGATATAAAAATTATTTCATATTGACCTTGTTGATCTAAGTTTTAATAATTCACTTGATATTTTTGTGTTGTAACAAACAAGATGAAGTAAAACTTTTTGTGCCTGTGTCGGGCCAAGCTGGGGTGATGGTGGGAAATTGGGGACACTAGTGAAAGGAAGGTCATTCGGGTGGTGGGATTGGTGTTTGAATATTTAATGCCTGTATTACGAACAACTTGGTAAATCATGGTGTTATAATTAAAAAGAAAAAGAAAATAGGTTAGCTATCATCTGCCTTTCTTCTGAATATTTTTCTAGGAGACTATGCTGAGCCTTAGAGATTTGGGAATGAACCAAAGCCTCTTCAAGTGTATGGGACCAGAGAAATAGCACTGTATGTATGTATGGTTCCCTAAGCCCTACAAGGAGTGATCTCTGAGCTCAGATCCAGGAGTAAATTCTGACTACTGCAGTTGTGACCCAAAAAATTAAAAAAAAAAAAAAAAAAAAAAGAAAAAGCTGAGTAGCTGCATTTATGTTTGATTCTCATTTAAATATTGCCAGGTGTTAGAGAAGTCATATTCACCCTTGTCTTGTTCTCTGCTTATGGATTTTAAAAAAAGAAAGAATTGAGTGTCTGTCATCCCAATCAGAGAGTTGCAGTCTACCTTGTTCCCAGAACCCATAAATGTGTTTTTGGCCCCCTCTGTAACAGAATTACCATACAAAGCCTTTTTATTCCCTTTACCATATTATAAAAATTTGCATTTTGATGCCTTACAGGAAGAGAATTCTATTTGTTTCTCAGTTTGCATGAACACATTTTGGTGGTTTGAAAGATGGTGATGCATATAGTTTTCTCACAATTTTTGTTTGTTTTATTTTTGTTTTGGGGCCACTAGAGGCACTCAGGGGTTGCTCCTGGCAGTGTGCTCAGAAATTGCTCCTGGCAGTCTGGGGGCACCACATGGAAGTCTGGGGATCAAATCCTGGTTGGCTGAGTACAAGGCAAACACCCTCCCCACTGTGCTATTGCTTCAGCCCCAGTTTTCTTGTAGTTTTATTCCTTTTTACTGCATTGTTTTTGCTGTAGTCTCAATTTGTTTTCCTAGTTAATAATACTGATCTCTCCTTTTTTTTAGTGTTTCATTTGCATTGCTTATATTCTTTTCCTTTTCCTTTTTTTTTTTTTTCTGATCACACTTCAAAGTGCTCAGGGGTTACTCCTGGCCTCCTGGCTCTGCTCTCAGAAGTTACTCCTGGCAGGTTCAGGGGACCATATGGGATGTCTAGTATCTAGCTGTGGTTGACCTCATGCAAGGCAAACACCCTACCCGCTGTGCTATCACTCCAGCCCCAATTTTGCTTGTATTCTTTTTCCTCTTGTGACACTGGTGAAGGATTTGGGTGTCCTAAATCTTTAGTTTTTGCAAAAAGGCTGGAAGAAAAGGCTCAAAGTGCTGAGTGCATGCTTTTGTTTTCCCGAGGCTCTGGTTCAGTCCTCAACAGGCATCCAACCCTGCACTGCAGAATCCTTAAGCACTGCTGGATATGCCCATTTCACCCTAAAATACATAAAATTTATGTACAAATGCCCAAACTGGACTACAAACTATGAGCTCAGTAAATTGTTCATTTTGTTTGGTTGATCTCAGAGTAAATATCTGAAAGCTGATCTGCACATTTGCAGGTACTATTGTAACGCTGCTTCTGGTATTTTTCGAGGAAGATATTTTTTTCATTTCAAGTCTTAGACTTTATCATCATCCTTTCCACTTGGGTCAAAGGTAACGTTTCATTTGTGAATTGTGGTTCATTGGTGTTTAAACTTATGTGACCTCAAGATTGCACTGAGATTGAATTTCTGGGAGGGTAGGCTGAATAATCTGATTTGACCCTAGTGGGGGGAACTGAGTTCATTGATGGCAGTTTCTGTATCCATAACCTATTAGATCATCTTGAAGGGATTGGACTTTTTATTTTATCCCATAATTCAGACTCAATTGACCCACCAGCTGAGTGAGATTTGATGACCAAAGAGATGGAATCTGAGTCTTGGGATAGGGTTGACTGTCATGATCATTGATAACAGATTAAACAGTTAGAACTTCTAGGATTGGATTTCCAGAATTGCTCTTTCCTCTTTCCCCCTAAATTAAACATTATTGATCTTTGTAATGGAAATATCTTCAAATATCACCCTCTCCATCTTTTACCTAACCCGTCCTCCAAAATGAAGTAGGTTGGAAACATTCCTTTGAGGAGTGAGAACCCATGTTTCTGTAATCCTAACCTATAAACCTTAACCTATAAATAAAACAGAGTTCTGAGAACTTCTGGAGAGTCCTTCTTCTTCTTCTTCTTCTTCTTCTTCTTCTTCTTCTTCTTCTTCTTCTTCTTCTTCTTCTTCTTCTTCTTCTTCTTCTTCTTCTTCTTCTTCTTTCTTCTTTCTTCTTCTTCTTCTTCTTCTTCTTCTTCTTCCTTCTTCTTCTTCTTCTTCTTCTTCTTCTCCTCCTCCTTCTTCTTCTCCTCCTCCTCCTCCTCCTTCTTCTCTTCTTCTTCTTCTTCTTCTTCTTCTTCTTCTTCTTCTTCTTCTTCTTCTTCTTCTTCTTCTTCTTCTTCTTCTTCTTCTTCTTCTTCTCCTCCTCCTCCTCCTTCTCCTTCTCCTTCTCCTTCTCCTCCTCCTCCTCCTCCTTTTCTTCCTCCCCCTCCTCCCTCCTCCTCCTTCTTTTTTTTTAAATTTAACATTCAGTGGTGTTCAGGGGTTACTCCTGGCTCTGTGCTCAGAAATCATTCCTGGCAGGCTTGGGGGGCCATACGGGATGCCAGGATTCTAACCACCATCTGTCCTTGATCAGCTGCATGCAAGGAAAACACCCTTCCGCTGTGCTATCTCTCTGGCTCCAAGCCTTTGGCATCTTCCCTTGGTAGTTTCTAGTGTGCTTAATTGCCCATCTAGGATTTCCAGTCATTCATTCATCTGTCCTGTCCCTTCTTTGTTTCCCAACATTGAGGAAACATTAACTGAAGGGCATGAAGTACAAGAATGTTTAACTGTGGATGGTGGGGCTGGCCCCAACAGGTAAAGACTTCATCTCTAGTTGTGAGTTACCATAGCAGCTAAATGGGTCAAATAGGTCTCTTGTCCCCCAACTTAGAATTTTTATCTTATGATTTGAACTGCTCAGAGAAAGGAGACAAAAATAGGGTTGGAGAGGATAGGAGAGTCAGTGTGCAGTGTTCCTCTTCCTGCTAAGAACTGGATACCCAGTCCCTGGCTGTAACTCCACTCCGAATTTATGGGTAACTACCTGCAAGACCCGCCCATTTCTGGGAGGTGTCTTGGGCGGATATTACATGTATCTTTACCTGCAAGACCCCGCCCATTCCTGGGAGGGGTCTTGGGAAGGTTAGATAAGGCCTTTGACCCAAGGGATTAGTGTCTTTGCCAGCATGGAGGTCAGAGGAAAAATGGCTGAAAGAAGTTAAGTCGCAGGGCAAGCTAAGGATAGCAAGCGTGAATGGTTAAGATTGACCACACATGTGGTGGATAGAGTATGAATAAAGCTGATACTTCCTGAGTCTGTCTGAGTGAGTCTGATTCCCGCAGCGACCACCTGAAGATGATGACCTGCCGGTTAATGGGGGATGGAGCCACGTGGCCGGGGCCTAAGGACAAAGGCCTCCATCTCCACCATCCAAGCCTAGGATGGCTTTTATATGCATCCTAAGGGCTGAATGCTACACCTGGCCACCCCCAGACCAGAGACTGTGCTAGAGACACTTGGTGCCAAGTGGTTCAGGACAAGTGACTAGCTTCTTGGTGCCAGCAGTTCTAAGGACCACTCAGACCCCCCAGAATGTTGGGTTCTCTGGTGGACTCTAAGAATTCCAGAGAGCTAAGCATTTCCCACAATTCTGTTCTGCCCGAGTCTCCGGGATGAAGCAGAAACTCAGCCACTGGAATTCTGCAGCAGCAAAAAACAAGAAATGGAGATAATTTTCTCTGAAGTCTTTGCCACTAAAATGCCTCTGTGCACTAAAATGCATAAAATGTTCACATGCATATATATGAACAGAAAACTTGGAGTCTGCAATGGACAAAAGAGGAGACATGGCTCTTGGCTGTATCTGCCCAGAAATGGGTCCGAATGTGCCCACTGATTATGTGGCACAGGATTTGATGTCTAACCCATTCCTGAAAGAGACAGAAAGATCTTGGGCTGGCAGTTGGTGCTAGTCACCCCCTCATTAACATACTCCCCAAGCCTCTCCCTCCCCTCTCTCTCCTGCAGCTGCCAACAGCTTCATCCATCTGCCCAGATAAACAATAACCCTTGTAGCCAATAGGAACGGACGGCAGCAGGTGAAGAGCTATTTTTAGACCTGCTGAAAGCACCACATTGATCACTGTATTTTCACACCTAAAACACACAAGATGTGAGGCTGTAAAGAAAAAAAAACAAAAAACAAAACACAACCAAAGTAATTTTCCTTTGCCTGTTTTCCAGCTCTTGCTGGGTGTCCAAATTGCTTATGCTGCTTCCTGCCTTTCACTTCCTTTTACTACTGCAAGGCCTGGGATTATGCCCCTTTTGGGACACTTCTTCCCTTAATCTATGACATTGGGTAGCTATTACTGCCCTTTTCCTTACTATTTACTTTTTTTCGTTTGTTGTTTGGCCACACCCTGCGGCGGCGATCAGGGGTTACTCCTGGCTCTGCACTTAGAAATCTCTCCTACCAGGCTTGGGGGAACCATATGGGATGCATGGGATCAAATCTGGGTCTGTCCCAGGTTGGCTTCGTGCAAGGCAAACACCCTACTGCTGTGCTATCTCTCCGGCCCCATTATTTACTTTTAACACAACCTAGAAGGTCCTCAATGCATCATCTTGAAGAAGTTCAGCATGGCCCTGGAAGTGTTTGTTTTCTGTATGTTGATGTGTATATGACTGATTCTACCTCTTTTGCTCTGCTCTGACTTTGGATTTGATTTGTGGCACATACTGTATCTTATTCCATATTGAGAAGAACATATTGACTAATTTTATATGCATTGAGCACAGGCTGGATCTGTAGGATAAGCTGGTAGTTTTACCTCCCATAGCAATGAAAAAGGATAGAGTGGAGGGGTTGAGAAACCATAACTGATTGGATAGTCTTGGCCTGAGTTGTCTGAAATCAGATTTCTCTGACACCAGACCTTGTGCTTGGCTTACTTTTCCAGCTGCCCTTCTCATGGGTTTTATTTGAAATCATTTTGACTCCATGAGGTGAGATTTCACTTTTTCTGTTGATGTCTCTTCTTGCTCTTTGATTAAGTAAAAATCTCTTTTGGGTGCAGCTCTCCTTTTATGAATTGCTCCCGTCATGATCTGTAATAGCTTTGATGACAAATGCCTGCCATATCCTACTTCTCCTGGGGACAAATTCATTCTGCCCCCTGCCCCCATTTTCTCTCTCCCCTCAGGATGTCTGAATTAATTGCCCCAGGTCTGCCTTAGGGATAAAATGCTGAAGTTTTAAGAGCATGATAGTTGCAGACTCAGATAGTTTCTATGCCTCATGCTGACTCCCATCTTGGTACTCAATGTTCTGCCTCTCTTTAAGAGTGTGTGGCTCGCTCCACCCTCTTATGTGTGATGGTGGAGATCAAACCCAGACCCTCATCTACTCAGAGCATGCTCTCCACTGAATTGCATCCACGGCCTCCTTTTGGAAGAGGGAAAGCTAGGGGTGTACTCGAGAGATGTCACGATCTACCAAATAGGTCATTGAGGTCTCCTGGGCTAATGTTGTGCTAATTCATCGTGTAGGAATGAAATAATCCTCCATCTATAGCCTGATAAAATGTACTTTCTTTTATCCTCATTTGCCTCATGCTGAGGCAAAGAACATGATGGCCGTGGGGTGGGAACAGGGTAGGACTTTGCTGAACAGGCTGAAACCTGGGCTGGTCCTTCTGTACCTGCAACTCTCAAAGGCACTTCTGAATTTCTGCTTTCCCTGACATTCAAAAAATATCTGGATATTCTGCAATAGAATGGATAAACAAAACAAAACAAAACAAAAAAAACCAAGAAGAGTGATTCCATGGCTTGCTTGCAGCCAAAATTGGGTAGGAAAGGCATGAGATATCCTCGGAGGGTGTAAGAAAGCTAATGATCAGACTTGAGTCCTGTTCCCACCATCAGTTTTGCATGGGTTTATGCCAATGAGCCCTTCTTGGCAAAATAGCAGAAATGAACTCTTGTCAGCAGCGGCAGATAGAGACTCACCTAGATGTCTAGGACAGCTCAGGGCATTGCAGGTCAGCTTGGATCTGGAAGCAGGAGAAAAGGTCTCTGTGCCATTTTTAGGACAGTTCCACTTCTGTCCTCCTCTCTTTTGACTCATAATGTAAAGTTAATGCCTCTCAGACTGGTGCAGTTTCTGATCAACCTTTGGGGTCAGATTAATAGTCATGAAGGTTCCCCAAGACTCTGAAGTCTGTCTGAACAATTCTCACAACTGGGCCTCACTCAAATATTTGGTCCCCTCTCCAGTTTAAGGACTGAGAACACTCTTGTCAGGAGGACTCACCAGAAGTGTGGCAGTAGGATGTAATTGCCTCGTGGCCTGATGGGGAACCCAGGTAGGAACATGTGGGAGAAGTGGACAGTGGGTTTTTTCTGGACTGGGGGAGCCTGGGAGAGAAGTGACTGATTCTGATGTTATTCCTGGAGGTGAGATCTGAGAAGAGCAAGAAGGAAAGGGGAAGGTAAGCCCTGATTTCCTAACCTATCAGCAGAGGCAGTGAGCTGGGTGTTATAAATGCCTGTGCTGGAATCAGCTGTGTCAAAGATGGCCTTGGGGGAATCTTCACTGGTGTGGTTCTGAGTTAATTGGGTGGCCTGTGCTCTTATTGGTGGGGTATTGGAACCTGAGTGACAGTACATCAGGTAGGGTATTTGAGTTGCATGTGGCTAACCTGGTTTTAATTCCTGAAATCCCATATGATCTGCCAATCTACTATGCCCTCCCAATTGGGAATATGCAATCAATGCGTGGGTGTCAGTACCTGCCAGCTTGAGAACCCTTCTGTACATTTTGAGGGGAGCCCACCTAACAGTGATCAGAGCTTATTCCTGGCTCTCTGCTCAAGAACCACTTCCAGCAGTGCACAGAAGACCATATGAAAGCTCAGTTTCTAGTTTTTTGAAAAATAGCCATTTTGTTGAAGAAATTTTTTCTTTGTTTTTTGGGCCACACCTGGTGATGCTCAGGGGTTATTCCTGGCTATGTACTCAGAAATCACTCCTGGCTTGGGGGACCATGTGGAACACCAGGGATCAAACTGTAGCAGTCTGTCCGAGGTCAGCCGTGTGCAAGGCAAATGCCCCACTGCTGTACCACAGCTCCAGCCCCAAAGAAATAGTTTTTATTAGTAAGTTTTTTTTTTTTTTGGTTTTTGGGTCACACCCAGCAGTGCTCAGGGGTTACTCCTGGCTCTATGCTCAGAAATTGCTCCTGGCAAGCTCAGGGTACCATATGGGATGCCAGGATTCAAACCACTG
The DNA here is from genome assembly GCF_024139225.1 of Suncus etruscus. Taxonomy (NCBI): domain Eukaryota; kingdom Metazoa; phylum Chordata; class Mammalia; order Eulipotyphla; family Soricidae; genus Suncus; species Suncus etruscus. The sequence continues at coordinate 20,996,739 of NC_064849.1, forward strand.
ACCTTCTGCATATAAGGCAAATGCCTTACCTCCATGCTATTTCTATGGCTCCTATTGGTAAATTTTTTACCGAGTAAAATGAATATTGTCTTTGCTGCTTCCACAGCTAAACTTTCATGACTCTTCTGTATTTCTGGAATCAGCAGAAATTTTCTAACTTTATTCTTCAAGGCCAGGTGGGATTTTAACCCATAATAAAGTGGGCTAATTTGTATATCTATTATACAAGTTCCTCACTTCTTCCAAATCACTTGCTTTCCTCATATTCCCCTCCACATAGATCATTCTAGAACCCCTGGCCATTTCTACTCCAATCCATTTATCTTCTTACCAGTATACACTGGCACAAAAATATTAATTCCCCCCCCCCTTTATTTTTTTTGGAGCCATATTGACTGTGCTTAAGACTCAGTCCTGACTCTGCCCAGAGATCACTGCTGGTGGTGCTTGGATGACCATATGAGGTGATACAAATCCAGTTGGTCTTAAGTCAAGCACCCTTTCTGCTGTCCTCTTTTTGGCCTTAGCTATTTTTTTCTTTTTTATTGGTTGTCCCTGACCAGGTGCATGGAAACTTCATGAGAGCAGGTGACCTTGTGGAGTGTTATATTTATTTTTTTACTGTGTTATATTTATGTTTTTAGAAACTCCCTATGTAAAGTTGCATTACAAGCTGCTGTCCTCAGATCAGTATATTCCTATACGGATATAATTAGGTATGGTAGTCTTGTCTTGTCCCCCTAAATTTGGTTGACTTACAAATATGTACATGAGTCTAAAGTCCCTCTTGACAGCAGCAAAATAGGAATAAAAATCCATGGTTATCTGACTTACCAGTTTTGATATTTGGGATTTTAAATTAAACCAGATGGCTTTATTTGTTTCTCATGATCAGCCATCTGTGTTTACAAAACTTTTCCAAATCCCATATTTTGGGGGTGGGGGTAGGGAGGGGACTAATGTATGATTCAGTAGAGAATTTTCTTGGCAACTTCAGCAACTTACTAATCTATACTTGTTGGGGGCTTGTTCAGACTTAACAAGGTCTTGGAATTTTGTCTGAAATATAGGAGGTGAAAAGAATCCCCTGCAGGCAGGTTACAGGAAGGGTTCCCCCTGGGTGTGATCTATCCACTGAGACTTTTATAGGAGAGAAAGGGAAAGAAAAGAGAAGAGGACAGAGAGAAGCGAGGTTGCTTCTTAAACATCCACATTCAGGCTATAACTGAGAAAAGATAAAAATCCACATGGTCAAGGTTGGGGCCCTCACTTGGTCTCTTATTAAAGTGACCTAAGGGGCCAGAGAGATAGTTTAGCAAGTAGGGTGCTTGTCTTGCTTGCAGCCTACCTGACTTTGATCCCTGGTTTCCCATATGGTCCTCTGTTCATCACCAGGAGTGATTTCTGACTACAAGCCAGGAGTAACCAACCATAAGGTGTGCTCCCCTATTTCCCTCCCCAAGTGATGAAGATCTCAATTTTCAAGCAAGTGCTTGGGGTTGGCTGCCAATCTGAGGGCTTTCCCTCTTTCCCAGCCTTGTCTTTCAGGCTGGTGCCCACCTTGTTGCCAGAGTACTTAGTAGATGGTTTCTTGTGTACTCTTGAGATTCTCTGCATGCTGATGCTCTCTGTGGAATTTGGAGGGCTGATTCGTTCATCCTGCTTAGCCTGGCTCAGGGTCAGCAAAACCTTAAGGATATTGACAGATTAAATGAAAAGAGCTGGAAATCTAAGTGTTTCAAAGGACAGGATTGGGTTAATTTATGCAGGTGACCAGGACTCCTTCCTCATTTGTCTCCAGTAACTATTAATAGCTCCCTTTGAACTCTAAAAGTCTCCTGTTTTAAATCAATTTTTCCTCCTACATTGTAGCTGCTCTTAAATATTGAGAGGTTCTGGTGAAAATGTTTGAAATGCTGTCTCCATCCCCCTAAAATAGGTGTGACTCAATTTGTGCAAAATGTGTGACCTATTTCCAGGGCCCATCAGCTGCATCCAAGAACCCAGAATTGTAGGTTGAAAGAGAAATGCATTGTTAGGCAAACATTCATTCCATACGTTCTAGAAACTGAAGGTTGCTAGGTTTCTTTTCCCCCCCTTTCTCTCTCTCTCTCTCTCTCTCTCTCTCTCTCTCTCTCTCTCTCTCTCTCTCTCTCGCTCTCTCCTCTCCTCTCTCTCCCTCCCTCTCTCCCTCCCATCTCTTTTCTTTCTTCTTTCTTTTCTTTCTTTCTTTCTTTCTTTCTTTCTTTCTTTCTTTCTTTCTTTCTTTCTTTCTTTCTTTCTTTCTTTCTTTCTTTCTTTCTTTCTTTCTTTCTTTCTTTCTTTCTTTCTTTCTTTCTTTCTTTCTTTCTTTCTCTCTCTCTCTTTTTCTTTCTTTCTTTCTTTCTTTCTTTCTTTCTTTCTTTCTTTCTTTCTTTCTTTCTTTCTTTCTTTCTTTCTTTCTTTCTTTCTTTCTTTCTTTCTTTCTTTCTTTCTTTCTTTCTTTCTTTCTTTCTTTCTTTCTCTCTCTCTTTTTCTTTCTTTCTTTCTTTCTTTCTTTCTTTCTTTCTTTCTTTCTTTCTTTCTTTCTTTCTTTCTTTCTTTCTTTCTTTCTTTCTTTCTCTCTCTTTTTCTTTCTTTCTTTCTTTCTTTCTTTCTTTCTTTCTTTCTTTCTTTCTTTCTTTCTTTCTTTCTTTCTTTCTTTCTTTCTTTCTTTCTTTCTTTCTTTCTTTCTTTCTTTCTTTCTTTCTTTCTTCTTTTTCTTTCTTTCTCTCTTTCCTTTCTTCCTTCCTTCCTTCCTTCCTTCCTTCCTTCCTTCCTTCCTTCCTTCCTTCCTTCCTTCCTTCCTTCCTTCCTTCCTTCCTTCCTTCCTTCCTTCCTTCCTTCCTTCCTTCCTTCCTTCCTTCCTTCCTTCCTTTCTTTCATTCTTTCTTTCTCTTTCTTTTTTCCTTTTCTTCTTTCTCTTTTCTTTCATTCTCTTGGTTACTGTTAATGTTGCCTTTTTTTTTTTTTTTTTTGGTTTTTGTATTACATCTGGTGGCACTCAGTGATTACTCCTGGCTTAGAAATTGTTCCTGGCAGGCTGGGGGTGAGGGGATCATATGTAATGCCAGGGATTGAACCGGGCTCTGTCCTATGTTGGTTGCATGTAAGGCAAATGCCCTACCACTGTGCTATTGCTCTAGCTAGCCGGTGATTGTTTTTTAAATGGTGAATATAATTTAGGATTAGCCAACTGGACTTGTTTAGATGAGTCCAATTTTGCTAGAAACATCGAAGTCATCATTTTCAGGAGCCAATCAATATTGGCTTCTCTCCATCAGGGTATTGACCATAGCCACATCAATGTCCTAGAGCTTCTTCAGAGCTCCTTTCAACTGATGTTATTCCCCCTTGACATCCACAGTCAACACAAGTGGTGTGGTGTACCTTGTCTTCTTCGTGGTCTACTTAGTAGTAAGAGGGGATTTTATGATGCCATAATGGTAAAGCTTGTTTCTCCTGGGATGCTCTTCTCAGGATATTTGAGCTGCTTTTTCAGTCCTGCAGGTATTTGGGGTCTTTGGAAGGTGGGTGATGTGTAGATGATCTTTGTGTGGCTGCAGACATCTTTAAGCACTGTACTCTTGGTCTACGAAGCTTTGGCTTTGGCTTCAGCTTTGTGAGGGGTAAGGGTTTTCTTCTTGGCTTTGGTACCATCTTCATCAAAAGGTCAACACCTGGGGCTAGAGAGATAGCATGGAGGTAAGTTATTTGCCTTGCATGCAGAAGAATGGTGTTTCAAATCTCGGCATCCCATAGGGTTCCCGAGCCTGCCTGGAGCGACTTCTGAATGCAGAGCCAGGAGTAACCCCTGAGCACTGCCTGTGTGACTCAAAAACCAAAAACCAAAACCAAAACAAAACAAAAAGGTCAACACCTTACTTTGAAGGCAAGGGTTGCCCATATGCCTAATTGTGAATTTCATGCATTCTGTTTTGTTTTGTTTTGGGGCCACATTTGGGAGTATTCAGGGGTTACTCCTACCTCTGTATTCAGAAATTACTCCTGGTAGTCTTGGGGGACCATATGGGATGCCTGAGATAGAACCCGGGTTGGCTGCATGCAAGGCAAATGCTCTACCTGCTGTGCTAGTGCTCTGGCCCTCATTCATGCATTCTTAGCCTTTGCATTCACTGGAGGGGGGGTTCGTGCATATAACTACCAAGGGTCATCCTGTGTGGTGGGTAGCCCACACTATCTTTTGGTTCATTGGGAAGAGGGTCATACTCTTTTGTGGTGGTGCTGACACATATCTGGTTCTGATGTTACTACAAATCAGTGAAAACACTAGATATTGAACTTACCACTTGATTCTTGCAAGGCAGGCCTTGGAAGTCAGCCAGACTGTGCTGGTCTCAGGTGCAAAAAGGTTTGAAAAATGGGTATGGAGAGTTTGTACAAGCCTTGCATATAGCTAATCCCAGTTTGATCCCAGACACTGCTTAGGGCTCTCCTATTTACTCCAGCATCACCATAACTGGACTCAGAGCCAGCCAGGAGTAAGCCCAGATTACTGAAGTTTGTGGCCCTAAATCTACCCCTCCCTGGAAAAAGGTGGAAGAAAACTATTTTAAGCTATTTTAAGCTCTTTTGGGTCTTGTTCACCACCTGAACAGAAAGTGCTTCTTGTTTACCTCCCAATCCAGTCCAATACCAAATGGCTTAAAAAATATTTTAATTTAGTCAGTGATCTACTAAGTTATTGATAGTTGCATTTTTAGGCATGTAATATTTCTACTACCAGTGTCGGCTCCCATCTTCAGAGCTATGATACTTCATCATCTCTGCCCTCATCCACTTTGACAGGCACATTATAAAGCTTGTTGGATGCAGATTAGATTTCAGGTTTTCAGTATTGTTGATTTTGTGCTGTGGGTTTATGGCTTGGCTATATAACAGATGTCTTAAACCTTTGTTCCCCCATTACTTGCCTTTCTCACCTTTTTCAAAACTTCCCACCTTGATTTCTTTCTTTGTCCTTTTCTTCCTTAAGCTCTGGGGTCAAGGGTTATCTAGGCATATTCTCCATTGCTACTTTATGTTTCCTCCATGTCTGGTCCAGTACCAAATGTTTTAAATATTTAGATATTTTACACCCATCATCTAGTCTGGTACCAAATATATTGAATAGTCTTCCTACTGTGGACACTCATGTCATGACTCCTGCGATGCTGGCCCTCAGTGGCCGAGCCAACCTGAGTGTCTGGATTATGGGTACTGTCAGACACATGTGCATCACAATAGTTACCACTCCTGTACCTCCCTGTCATAAAGCATTGTATGTAGCTGCAAGGGAGTTACTGCAAGGAAGTCCTATCACACTGCAGCCATATGTCCATTGCCACATGCCCAGGCCCAGGAAACTGGCATTAACTTCTCTTTGGCCATTCTGGTGGCCCCCATAATAGTTCATTTTTCCTTTCCATCATGGTGTAAGGTGTCAGGTTCTCGTAGCTATAGCTTCTGGGTAAATCTGACTTTGGGGTGGTGGTGGCAGGTATATTAGGGATTCACATCCATACTGGAAATCTACATTCTTCTGGAAAATAAGACAGCCATTCTCCCTAAAGGCTAAGGGTGTTTAAACAAGGGGTAGAGGTCAGTGATTGGGGGAACAAGTTTAGGGTTTCTACATAGGATGTTTTTGTTGAGATTTTTATTAGGGCCCCTGAGGAATAGATCTGAGGAACAGGGGTAGGAGGTGTTAGCACTATAGAGACTCTGATCAGGGCACTCATACAGATATAAGTGAGAAGTGTCTGCCTGCTCTGGACACTTGATGTTCCTTGGGATACAGCTGAACAGTTATCATCCAGAAGAGTCAGAAGGTGAGTGACTTTGACAAACTAGAGAGAGAGAATCACCCATACCATGGTTTGGCTCGGAGAACTCCTACAGACACCAGAAATCACACACAAGCGATAAGATGTGGGAAGCTGGGCAGATCCTGCAGAATTGAGCAGGCACTAGAATACATTGACTAGATTCTGGCTAATTTCGAGGCTCAGGTCATGTAAAATTAATCTTAATCCATCAAGCAGGTCTAATTCCTTTCCATTGTCAGGATCCTCATTGCTGCAGGGAGGATATCAAGGCAAAGGGCCAGATGCCTATACAAAACTAGACAGTTTGGAAATAAAGACCTGGAGGCCAATCCCTGACAGGTGGATTGGAGAGAGAACACGGGATTTAAGAAACTTCCCTTTCATGATCCATTTGATTTCTGGCACCACATATGGTTTTCCTGAGCACCACCAGGAGTGATCCCTGAGCACAAAGGCAAGAGTAAGCGCTAAACACTGGTGGGTGTGGCTCCTCTCTCAACAGCCTTGGCTAAAGAGCTCCAGGATCCATGTATCCATCTGCTATGTGGCTTTTCCCTTCTGTAAAGTATTTTTGAGGTAAGATGGCTATTTTCTAAGATACTTAGGGTCATTCTGAGTTTCCAGACAGCAGGTACCCCTTCATACACACTGTGTTCTCTCATTCAGATAGCCTCCGGATTGGCATGGCTGCACTCTTCACTGGGAAACTGAGGTCCATGGAAAGGAGCTAATTTGACCCAAACCACAGAGCTGCTAACTGTTCTTGTCCCCCACCCAGAGAAATATCTTTTTTATTTTTTGTTTTTAAAGCACACCTTGTGAGGTGGATCAGGCATTATTCTTGGCTCTGCACTCAGAAATTACTTCTGGAAGGTTTTGGAGACCCTATGGGATACTGGGGAGCAAATCTAGGTTGGCCATGTGCAAGAGAAACGCCCTATACTCTGTGCTATCACTCTGGCCCCAGCGAATTATTTTTTGGGCCACATCTGCTGGTGCTTAGGAATAACTCTGGAGGGATTGAGAGACTACATGTGGTGCCAGGTTTGAAGCTGGGTCAACCTTGTGCAAGGCAAGTGCCCTACTTTCTATACTATCTCTCTGGCCACAACCTGGTAACTCTTTAGTTCACTCTTTGAATTCCTAGTTGTTTTTTTTTTTTCCTTTTTTTTTACCCTGACATGATTTTTAAGGTCTTTGTGGCCCACTCTGGTCACAGTTAAGAACTTTGTCATATTCTCAGTGTCTTTATTGATTCTAGTTTGATCACTCAGAAGATCTTCACTTCAGTTTTCTGCCTGTGTAGTCTTCCCTTGGAGAAGACTTTGTGCGAAGAACACAGAGGTTGATGACTCTGCTGAGTGAAATTAGACATTCTGTCCAGGTTATATACTAACTGATTTGGGGAAGTGAATGGGTTCCATAATCTTGTGATTCAAGAGAAAAACCTTTTCTTTGTCTAGGAGCAAAAGGTTGACCAGATGGTCCTGCAGTGTTTTTTTGCCCAGAACTTTTGTCCTATCTGTACACTCAGTTATCCTGCCCTGATTGAATCTCAGCATTCAGGTCATATGGACCAAACCCCATCACCTTCTTCTGCCTTTCCCCCCACTATTCTTTTTTTTTTTTTTTTTTTGGTTTTTGGGCCACACCGTTTGATGCTCAGGGGTTACTCCTGGCTATGTGCTCAGAACTCGCCCCTGGCTTGGGGGAACCATATGGGACGCCGGGGATCGAACCGCTGTCCGTTCCTTGGCTAGCGCTTGTAAGGCAGGCACCTTACCTCCAGCGCCACCGCCCGGCCCCTCCCCCCACTATTCTTAACCATATCTTGGGGTGTGGGTACACTCAGTAGTTTTCAGTACTATTCCTAGTGATCAAGGATCACTCTTGGTAGGGCTCTGGGGATCTTGTGTAGTGCAAAGAATTGAACCAGAGTTGGTTGCATGCAAGGCAAGTGCCATACCTGCAAGTGCTTTATCTTACCAGCCACTCAGCCTTTTGACCAGAATCTGTTACTCTGTAGAGGAATTTGGGCACATTATAAAACTCCTAAAAACCACACCAGTGACTTTGACATAGTTTGAGAAGTGAGCCATTTCCTTAGGTGATCTGTTCCTGAGGTAAATTATAGATGGTTCTGATATTGATAGAATAGAATTTTTTATGTTTATAATTTTTAAACCCTATAATTATAAAGTTATTCATAATTGAGTTTCAGTCTTACAATATATACCACCCTTCACCCATGAATGTTTCCCACCACCAATGGGAGGGAAACAGGAACAATGTATAGTTTATATTTGTAATACAACAATTAGAAAGAATAGAATTTAATAAAGTGTAACACTGTGGACAACTGCAGAAAAAGCTTTCAGATACTTTTCAACTTAGAATCAAAACATTAATAATGCTGGGAAAATTCATTTAAAGATTAATTAGTGACTTCCCATGGTGTTTAAATATAAGAAACTTTGTATTTTATTTATTTTATTTTTTGCCACACCTAGCATTTCTTAGGGGTTACTCCTGTCTTTGCACTTAGGAATCACTCTTGGAAGGCTTGGAGTGAACATATCAGATGCTGGGAATTGAACCTGGGTTGGCTGCCTTCAAGGCAAGCACCTTACCCACTATACTATCTGTGATCCCTAAGAAACCCTGTAAACATGAAAACACCCAAATGTGATAAGAAGGAAGTCTTTATAATCATGTATGTGTCAATATATACAAATGGTGCATATATATCATACATACTAAAATATAGACATTATGCAAGATCTACAGCATGTGTTACAAACACTATAACAGAAGGGTGTGTGTATAATTATAGATATACACACACTCTCTTCTGTTTACTCCCTTTCGCCCATCTTTCTGATCATTTTTTCTCCCACTTTTCTATCTTTACACACTGAATGCATGTTTCCCCATGTGGAGATGGCTGGTTAGGTCTCTGGAGGTGAATAATTTTTCTATGCATGTTGTGCAAACCAATAATTCACCAGAGGAAGCAAGAAGGGTGCCATCTTGCTTTCTTCACTCTAATACAGAATTTTGTACTATTTTACAAGTTAACTGAAACAGTGTCCCAGGAGAACTTTTTCTGTTTTTCCTAGTTAGTTTTCTTTCTTTGCCTAGATAGTATATCCATATACTTAATTTCTTCCCAATGTATAAAGAGCAGTTGTGTTACATAGCTGTTGCCTGTCTACAGGGGTGGTTTGGCTAAAAATTCCCTGAAGGAGGTCTAAAGACCAGTATCTTGAAGAGGTATTTATGTTCTGAGGCTCAGGACTATATTATTCACAATAACCCAGGCATGGAAAAAACTGAGACTCTGTTGGTAATGACAGTTAAAGAAGATACACACATAGATTAGGGACATTATTAAGCATAGCAAGAAGGTGTGGGTTAAGTATATAGCTATGATAACACAAATGAACCCGGAGGGTACTGTGCCCATTGAGATAAGACAGAAAAGACAATACTGTAGGATCTACCTACAGTGAAAGACTGTGAAAGAGTCGAGCTCTAGACAGTGGAGTGATGGATCCTGGGAGGTGGTGGAAATGGGGAGATATTAGTGAAAGGGCACTCACCTGCTGTTATAATGAATATGTTCTGAGATGTGATGTATGGCCTGCTGATTACAGTCAATACTACTGTGCTATATACTTGCAATCTGAGGGGAGGGATGTGTCAGTTTGAATTGTGGTAATTATTTCACAACTGAAACAGGTATCAAATCTTTACTCAGTACACCTGAAATCAATACAGTTTTCATTTGTCAACTATATAATAAAGAGGAGGAAGCCTGAGGATCACAGGTCTGTGCGCTGAGATTACTTGATGAATAAGTGTGTGTGTGTGTGTGTGTGTGTGTGTGTGTGAGAGAGAGAGAGGGGGGGGGAGGGAGAGAGATGGATAGAGACAGATAGAAAGAGAAAGAAGAGAGGAGAGGAGAAAAGTGAGTTAGAGATGAGAGAAATAGAAGAGGACAAAAACTGAGTTCGTAGAGATAGAGACCATACAAAATTGTACTTCTTCAAATTTCTAGGTCTGATTTAATTTTATCTTTTCTCCCCATGTCTCAGTTTCATTATTCATACCATCACCTATGCTCTGAGATTATACCTTTGTAGAAAACCTTCCCAGCCCTGTGTGCATCTCTCCTTCCAGGTGCTTGTCTACCACCAGGAGCTGCATCACTCACTCATTCTTGACTGGGTCCTGGAACTGCTATCACCTGAGCTGTCTAAGTCCAACAATCCATCCAATTGCTGAACGACCTAAAGCTCATTCTTTCCCACCACACCAGACCTTGAACTTCATCTGATCTCCATTGAAGTGCCATATTTTTTTCTCACACAGTCCTCACCCAGTTTCACCTAGACCTTCCAGCTTGCCAGCTCTAATTACATGGTCCATTGCTTGTACCAGTCTCTTGCCAGTATCTCAGCTTCTTTTCCCCCATGGACTTTCTGCTGTACCCACTCTAAACATATTTGTCCAGGCATTGATTGGCTTTCTTTGCCCAACTCCCAGGTTGCTATACTCTGCCAGGGGAAATCATGATTTTGGACACTGGTGAGCATGCAAATGCCCGGTTTTTAATTTATTCTGGGTCCTAAATATTGTCCGGGGAGTCTTTCAAAGCTTCAGTGAACCATCACTGTCATTTCATTCACTTCCTGTGTTGCTTCAGTTCTATTGTGAACACATTGTTCCAAGAAAAAAGTCACATCAGACACTTGGATCCAGTTTTATATGAAACTATCTTTCTCTCCATGTTTTTCAGATTGAGGACAGGCACAGTAAAATCAACTGACTCAAAATTGTTCTAGTTGTTAGAAATGACAGCAGCTATTTGAAATTGCCTCAATTATGCAGACTTCTAGACCTGGGAGAGACATCGGTATCTCTACCCAGATTTCTTTTTAGTAGTATGTTTAGCTACTTTCCAGGATTCAGCAAATGAGTCGATGTTTTTGCCAACTACTCACATATCCTTAAATAATTTGGCACGATTCTATATTAATCCTTTTAACAAAGCTATGATTTTGTGAGTGGGAAGTAGTGCATTGTAGTGCAATCTTGAAACATGCAAATGAGAACATCAGAGGAGAAGACACAGGTCTGCCACCATACAATCAAAACGGGGTTGCCTGATTTTCCTGAGAGTTCACCTGGGCTGTGGGACAAGATTATATCAGGTTAGAGTGTTATTGTTCTGCATGGGCTACAGTGTAAGAAGTCTGTTGGAAGAGCCCATGTGAGCCATGTCATCAAATGGGTGGCTAGCCCTGGGGCTGAGGGTCCTCTTAAGGTAATTCTTTCAAGGTCTAGTTTATACTTTATGCTGGTGATAAAGAACCAAGTGCAATATAAAGTGGTTCCTGGCGAGAGGAAGTCAGAATTTGCAATTAGGGTTAGTCCATCTCTGTAGAAATGGGAATCCCACATCTAGCACAGAGTCAATACTTTTCTGGACCCCTGGATCCATCCTTTATTGGTCAACACTCAGTCTTGGTGAGGATTGAGAAGGAAATAGTTGAGATACATTGGTCTTCTTAGAAAGTTGCTTTTTTGGTGGGAATGTGGAAAGGAACTCTTATCCACTGCTGGTGGAAATGCCATCTAGTTCAACCTTTATGGAAAGCAATATGGAGATTCCTCCAAAAACTGGAAATCGAGCTCCCATATGATCCAGGTATATTACTCCTAGGAATATACCCTAGGAACACAAAAATACAATACAAAAATCCCTTCCTTACACCTATATTCATTGCAGCACTATTTACCATAGCAAGACTCTGGAAACAACCAAGATACCCTTTAACAAGATGAATGGCTAAAGAAACTGTGGTACATATACACAATGGAATATTATGCAGCCGTCAGGAGAGATAAAGTCATGAAATTTACCTATACATGGATGTACATGGAATCTATTATGCTGAGTAAAATAAGTCAGAGAGAGAGAAACACAGAATGGTCTCAGTCATTTATGGGTTTTAAGAAAAATGAAAGACATTCTTGCAATAATATTTTTCAGACACAAAAGAGAGAAGAGCTGGAAGTTCCAGCTCACCTCATGAAGCTCACCACAAAGAGTGATGAGTTTAGTTAGAGAAATAACTACATTTTGAACTGTCCTAATAATAAGAATGTATGAGGGAAATAGAAAGCCTGTCTAGAGTACATTGGTGGGGAGGAGGGAGATTTGGGACATTGGTGATGGGAATGTTGCACTGGTGATACACCAATCATGTATGAATTCAAGGTGTTTAAATTATATATATGTATATATATATGTATGTATATATGTGTGTGTGTGTGTGTGTGTGTGTAGAAAGTTGCTTTTTTCCATTTCCAGTCTACAAGCCCTAAAAACTGATTTTTTTTGGTTCAAATGTATTTGGGAATGGACCTCAGTGGATCTGTTCTTTGTCAGATGTCCTTGAGAATTCCAATAACAGCTCAACATGTGTACTAAAATAGTCAGAAGGACAGTAGTCTGAGACCAATGGTTCCATAATAGAGAGTCCTGTTTTCTTGTTTTTACCAGTTGCTTCCCCAGAGTTGGGTATGGTGGCAACATATGATTTTCTTGCTGCTTTGATATTTCTTGTGGGCACCAGGTGGGTGCTGCCCCCTACTTTACTGTGGAGCTTGAACCCCTTCTGGTGTTCACCCAGTCATGATGGTGTACACAGTAATCACTGGGGGTTACATTCTTGGTCATGATGCTGCACAGTCTGGCGGTATGGCAAAATCTTGTGTTGCCAGGTGTTTTCAACAGCAGAGCCCCAAGACTGAATGTGGTTGCACTGGAAATGGATCTCATGGCCTTCTGCTTGTGAGAAAGGAACTTCCAGTCAGGGATCTACACCCCCTCCCCAGTCCCCAAAGACGTAATTCATATTAGTCTTTATTTCTCTTAGATTTTTGGCACAAGTTTTTCCAGGTCTTATGGCTAAATCTGTCCTACATTTGATCAACTTATTTAAAAATCAGAACAGAAATATGTCAGTTGAAGTGACAGAAATATGTCATTGAAATTAAATTCATATCAACTAGCAAATAAGGCCTTTTAACACTTCTCTTACTACCCATCCTTTCCGGCGTATTGTAAAGGGAGAAAAATCAGGCACCCAGAGAGTAGTTCCATGTAGCTGTCCAATTCAATGCCATGCAGTATTTGCTGCAAGAATATTCTCTTTCTAGTGAATTACTTTGACACATTTGCCAAAAAAATCAGTTGACGGCTCGTATGTCTCTCTATCTCTGTCTTTTATGGGTGGGGCCACATTCAGCGGTTCTCAAGGAATCTCCTCAGGAATCAATCCTGGCATGGCTCAGGAGACTGTATAAAATTCTCAGCAGATCAAACTTAGTTCTGGTACATGCAAGGCAAGTGTCTATACACTGTACAGGCTAGAGCCCATGTTTCTGAACTCTTGTTTCGTTGATCTATTTCATTGTCTTTAGGGCAATACCTCGTTTCCTGCAGATAATCTGTATCGGGCTATATTCTTAATCAGAGTGTGAATTCTTTAACTTGATTCTTTTTCAGGAAAACGAATGGTTCTTTAAGCTATTTCCATATAAAGTTTAGAATGAGTTTCTTAGGAACGTCTCTGTTACCCTACTAATATTATGACTAGGATTTCTTGTAATCTAGAGACACTTGGGAAGAACAATTAATGTATTCATACTGCTCTTTCTTGCTAACATGGTAGCAAAATAATTTAGAAGCAGTGTCCCTTATTTACTGAAGTAATGTTTCTTATATACAGAAGAGAAATTCTAAGATTGCAATTGTAAACACAGACTAGGAAAGAGACTTCCAAGAGTAATAAATAATAATAATAATAATAATAATAATAATGTATTTCTCCTAGTTGTATCCATGATAATGAAAACATTAAACTATTATTATTATTTTATTTTTTATTTTAAATGAATATATTTATTTAAGCACCATAGTTACAAACATGTATGTAGTTGGATTTCAGTTATAAAAAGTACACCCCCATTTCACCAGTGCAACCTTCCCACCACCAATGTCCCCCTTCTCTCTCCACCTCCATCCCCAGCCAGTCTTCAAGACAGGCATTCTATTTCTCTACCATTATCATGATAGTTGTTAGTGTAGTTATTTCTCTAACTGCACTCACCACTCTCTGTGTCCTTTCAAACTGTTTCATTTCTATTGTTTCTGGATATTATCACCATACTGTCTTTTATTTTTCTTAAAGCCCAAAGATGAGTGAAACTATCCGATCTTTTCCCTCTGGCTCATTTCACTCAGAATAATAGTTCCATATCCATTCATGTATAGGAAAATTTCATGACTTCATTTTTTTCCTGACAGCTGCATAGAATTATTGTGTATATGTACCACAGTTTCTTTAGCCACTCATCTATTGTTGGGCGGGCATCTGGGTTGTTTCAGATACTGCTATTGAACATAGAGCTGAAATGAAAATAGGCATGCAGAGGACATTTTTTGTATTGTGGTTTCATGTTCCTAAGGTATATCCCTAGGAGAGGTATTGTTGGATCATATGGGAGCTCGATTTCCAGTTTTTTTGAGGAACCTCTATATTGTTTTCCAGAATGGCATAACCACCAACAGTGAATGAGAGTTACTTTCTTCCCGACAGCACTGATCTTGTTCTTTGTGATGTGTGCTAGTCTCTGTGGTGTTAAATGGTATCTCATTGTTGTTTTGATTTGCATCTTCCTGATGATTAGTGATTTGGAGCATTTTTTTTTTTTCATGTGCCTTTTGACCATCTATATATCTTCTTTGAGGAACTGTCTGTTAATTTTTTTTCTCCCCATTTTTTGATGGGCTTAGATGTTTCTATCTTGTTAAGTTCTGTCATTACCTTGTATATCTTAGATGTTATCCCCGCATCTGTTGATTATTGGGGTGTATAGTTTCTCCCATTCTGTGGGTGTCCTTATATACTAGTCACTGTTTTTTTTTTTGTTTTTGTTTTTGTTTTTGGGTCACACCTGGTGGTGCTCAGGTATTATTCCTGGCTCTGTGCTCAGAAATCATTTCTGGCAGGCTTGGGGGACCATATGACATGCTGGGATTCAAACAACTGTTTGTCCTGGCTCGGCTTTGTGCAAGGCAAATATCCTACTGCTGTGCTATCTCTCCTGCCCCTAGTTTTCTTTGAGGTAGCAGAAGCTTCTCAGTTTACAGTAGTCCCATTTGTTTATGGAGGTCTTTTTTTGTTCTCTCTTTTTTTTTTTGCATGTGGCTAACCAGTTGTTCCAACTCCACTTGAAGAGGCTTTCCTTGCTTCGTTTTGTGTTTCTTGCCCCTTTATCAAATATTAATTGATTGTATGTCAATCAATTAAGGGAAACCTTCTCTGAATACTCATTTCTATTCCATTGATCTGAGGGTCTGTCTTTATTTCAATACCATGCTATTTTAATTACCATTTCTTTGTAGTAGAATTTAAAGTTGGGGAAAGTGATGCCTCCCATCTTCTTTTTCTAAGGATTGCTTTAGCTATTCGTGGGTGTTTATTGTTCCAAATGAATTTCAAGTGTGTTTGATCCACTTCTTTGAAGAATGTCATGGGTATCCTTAGAGGAATTGCATTAAATCTGTATAATGCTTTGGGGACTATTGCCATTTTAATTATGTCAATTTTCCCAAACCATGAACAGGGATGTGTCTCCATTTCCTTGTGTCTTATTTTACTTTTTGAAGCAGTATCTTGTAGTTTTTTTTGTATAAGTCCTTCACCTCTTTAAGTTGACTTCAATTTATTTCTTTTTTGAGTTTGTATGGCACTAATATGAATGGGGTCGTTTTTTAATGTCCATTTTTTCTCCATCATTATTTGTATATAATAAGGCCATTAATTTTTGCTTGTTAATTTTGTTTATATTGTTTCTAGAAGCTTTTTTATAGAGTCTTTAGGGTGTTCTAAAAATAATATCATATCATCTGTAAACAGTGAGAGTTTGACTTCTTCCTTTCCTATATAGATGCCCTTGATATCTTTTTCTTGCCTAATTGCTATGGCAAGTACTTCCAGTACTATGTTAAATAGGAGTGGTGAAAGGGGGCAGCCTTGTCTTATACCAGATTTTAAAGGAAAATCTAGTTGGTCTCCATTAAGTATAATATTTCCATGAGCTTGTGGTAAATGGCTTTGACTATATTTAGAAAAATTCATTCCATTCACATCTTGTTGAGATTTCATGATGAATGGGTGTTGGACCTTATCAAATGCTTTCTCAGCATCTATTGATATGCATATATGTTTTTTATATTTTCTTTTGTCGATATAGTGTATTATGTTAATTGATTTGAAGATGTTAAGCCATCCTTGCATCTCTGGAATGAAACCTACTTGGTCACGGTGTAGGTTCTTGATTAGGTACTGGATCCTATTTGCTAGAATTTTGCTGAGGATCTTTGCATCTGTGATCATCAGGGATATTTGTCTGTAGTTTTCATTTTTTCAACTTTCTGTCTGCAAAATGGTATCAGGTATGAAGATGCTGTTAGCTTCATAAAATCTATTTGGGAATGTTTCTGTTTCTTCAATTTCCTGGAAGAGCCTAAAAAGGATTGGTAGTAGTTCCTCTTGAAAGGTTTTAAAGAATTTGTTAGTGAATCCATCTGGGCCTGGGCTACTGGTTTTGCTAAGACTTTTGATGACCATTTTAATTTCCTCAATGTGATCGATTTAGATACGCTAGATATACTAGATCTGCGATGGTGAACCTATGGCACGCGTGCCAGCAGTGGCATGCAAAGGCCTTGCAGCTGGTACATGGGAAAGTCCGCAATTAATAAATTTTATAAAATTTATAATGAGTTTTTAGATACTAAAATCTTATTAAGGTTTAATTGATGTGCTTGGCACTTTGAGGAAATTCTTTGATTTTGTGTGACAATTTCAGCACTCAGGCTCAAAAAGGTTAGCCATCACTGTTAGATCATCCTGATTCAACCATAGAAGATTATATGAGTCCAAGAATTTATCCATTTCTTCAAGGTTCTCAAGGTTTGTGGCATAGAGTTCCTCAAAGCAGTCTCTAATTTCCTTTTGAATCTTTCTTTTAAGACTGATTTTGAGTCTCTAAAATTTCTGAACTATATGTGGTGTTTTCTACATGTTGTGCTGGGGTTCATTCTAAATGATTTTCTTAAAGCAACTCAGTAACTTTGGAAAGAAACTCAAATTTATAAATTTAAAAGATGGCATTTATATGTGAATTTTTATTAGTATCATGATGTCTGTGTAAAATAATTAAGGGGGGGATGGGGACATAAGTCATGTGGGAGACCCATGTTCAAAACCTGACCCCATATGGTCCTGCAGGTGCTGTCAGAGCAAGAATGATGTAGCTTCAAAGCACTTCCTGGGTTATGACCCTGAAACAAACAAAATGTGTGTTAACAACAGACCCTCTAGAAAGGAAAAAAAAAAAAACCTGTTTGTAGCCAATTTCAGTTGTGTAAATACTCTCACTGCAACTGACTTGAAGCCACAAAAGGGATGTCTCTGAACAGCAAGGCTGAAGGATATGTGAGTCCAAATTCACATCTGCAGTTTTTACTGCACAGCTGTTCTCAAGGCCTCTGTTTCATCATCTGCAAATGCCGAGCTTGCACCTTTTTTTCCCCTAGTTCACTGGTGGGAGGAGATGCAATTGGAATATTTGTTATCTTTGCTTTTAAATTGTATGTTTACTTACTAATGACCGTGTTTAAAAGCTAGCTCACTAAATCACAAAATTTTGAGAATTTCACCATCACCCCACTATTATGACCTGGCCACTGCCCAGCCCAGTGGATCCAGAATAAAGAGAAAAATTTAATATTAAGATGCAACAAGGGTCCGGAGAGATAGCACAGCGGTGTTTGCCTTGCAAGCAGCTGATCCAGGACCAAAGGTGGTTGGTTCGAATCCCCGTGTCCCATATGGTCCCCCGTGCCTGCCAGGAGCTATTTCTGAGCAGACAGCCAAGAGTAACCCCTGAGCATCACCGGGTGTGGCCCAAAAACCAAAAACCAAAAAAAAAAAAAAAAAAAGCAACAATAGTTATTGAATTGTCTTATAAAACTATAAAAGGAGATATGTTTGTTACCGTAAGTCTTTGGTTAAGCAAATCTAAATTGATGGGCCCATAGATATTCAGTTCCGGTTTGTAAATCAAATGATAATTGTTGTGGACTAGGAATGGGATGATGGGTTATGGATGAGTCAGTTGGAACTTTTCCTTAATGAAAGTGGGGTGGATAGATGAGGTAATAGCAACCCCAACACTTTGGTGCTTCACGGGAAATTTTTCTCAATCATACAATAATGATAGCTAGGTTAGAATCAGGTGATGGAAGATTCTGATTTCCTTTGGGGAGATGTCTGCTCCACTCAGTCATCAAAGGCCCAGGTTAAAGCAAGCACAACAGTTTTATCCAAATCACAGTGGGCTTTCATTGTGGTAGGAGGGAAGCTGACAGAGCTTGAATGAGCAGCAGTAGGGGTTGGGTTTAATGACCAGTTTTGGAAGAGGCCTTTATACCTTTCTCTTCCAGTCCATTGGTTACTTACAGTCATGTGACCACCCCGACCGCAATGGAAGTCGGGAAATGTAGTTTTCTGGTGGGAAGAACCACAGATTTGTGAGGACAGGTGTTAATTTCTGTCACTTCAACCCTTCATATTTAATTTTTTTCTTTAAAATTACAGAGCATTACTGGGGACTGTTGGCCTAGAAATGAGATGAGAGAGCTTGAAGTTAGTTTTTGCCTTGAATTATTCTGCCCTCTGGGACTCTGTTTTGCCATTTGCAAATTCAAGGCTTGTACTTGGTTTGTTTCCTGATCCAGAGTGATAGTCAACTCAGAGTCCTTCTTTGTCCTTTCCTCAGGGAACTCTTCTTTCTCCCCACTATGTTTACTACTCTTATGGGGTGGTTTTCTTTTGCTGCTCCTGAGGTGAGTCTTTTTTCTGTAGCTGTAGAGTGGTTTTGTATGGATCTGGCATTTGTGCTTTCCTGGGCCAGACTCTGCTCTTTCTGGCAAAGCTGTGTGATTTGCAGATCCAGGGTTCTGTCAGGGAGCTGTTTTTATTTGCTTCACTTAGGTAAATGCCCCATTTTATGTTCAGGTGTGGACATTGCCAGATGTGACCCCAAAACCAAAAAGAAATTGTGGGTCATAGACGAAGATCCTTATGCTTCTGAAAAAATATGGAGAAGATCTTGTGCAAGGATTTGAGTTGGTTTCATTGGCAGAGAAAAAGGACACTTCAGAAGAGGGAGCAGGTGTGGAGGGGGCTAGCTTCCTAGGATGCTGGGCCAGGTTGCTATGGTGACTACACTCCTTTGAGCTGTCAATGAATGGAGTGAGGTCAGCTTCCCATTTCTGTCCAGACCATGAAATGGCAGACAGTACCAATCTGTTTCCTAGAAAGTGATTTTGCTTTGTCATCGCTAGTACTAAAGAACAAAACTATTTACAAAAAATGAGAATATAAATGCACAGCTCTTCTTTTTTATTCTTTATTTTTGGTGTAATATGATTTGGGGTAATAGATTTTAGTTCTAGAGTAAAATTAAAAATTAAAAATTAAAAATTAGCCTGAGGGCCCTGGTGAGATAGCACAGCAGTCGTTTGCCTTGCAAGCAGCCGATCCAGAACCTTAAGGTGGTTGGTTCGAATCCCGGTGTCCCATATGGTCCCCCGAGCCTGCCAGGAGCGATTTCTGATCGATAGCAGGAGTGACCCTGAGCAACCGCTGGGAATGGCCCAAACACCCTCCCCCCCAAAAAAATTAGCCTGAGTGCTAATTGAGAAAATTCATTTATCCAGATTTTTTTTCTTTATGAAGAAAGTGTCTCCACTGACGTATGGTACATAGACTAGATTTCATATTGGGAGGGGAAGGCCCAAATTCTTTCTTCTTGATCCTGCCACTTCTGAGTTCCAGCAGTGGTATTTCCCTGTTACGAAGAGCGCTAGGAAAATAAATTTAGGAGAGTGAAAATTCCTCTAAGATAAACACAGTTCCCTGCTCATATTTAACATATTTAGTGACATGAACACTGAACAGGAATAGTTTTAGATTATTCTTCTCCACTTAACCTGTCACTGCTCTAGTTTTCTTCTTGTTTTATAGTCTGTTTTGTAATGAATGTTGTAGTTCAGGCAAGAATTGTGCCAGAACTGCCCAACCCATTTCTCTTTCGCCATGCATTAACTCTTCTCTGATTTGCTTCTTTTGATCTCCAGACCTAGAGCTTTCCCATATTAAAGGAAGGCTTATTTTCAGGCCCTTTTTCTTATTATCTTTTATGTTTCCCCCAAAGCTTTTATCATTGTAGCCTCATTGGTAGGCCATTGTTGAGAATAGATATTTAATTAATTTTTTAAAATACTATTTTAGTAGGGTTAAGAGGAGGCCTGGGTTCAACTTGCCTTTTAAATAACTGGTAGCCTCCAAATTTCCCCCATGGTTTCTAGATTTTTAGAATGTTAAATTTATTAGTTGTGTTCTCCAATTTTTAAATATTTGGGCCTATTATTTTTCTTGTTTTAGATAAGAAAAATGCTAGGATATGGCTTCAAATGCTTGTTTGTTCCCACTGAACATCTTCTCTTGACTGATACTTTTATTTCAGTGATCTGGACTTGTATGCCTGCAACCAGTTAAATGGTCTCTTTCATAATACTTTCAAAACCTATATTCTTTATTTTTGGGACGAAGGGAGCATTTGGCTACATCTGGCAGTGATTGGGGTCTAATATGTGACTGGGATCACTACTGGTGGTATTCAGGGTAATGCATGATACCGGGAATCAAATACTGTCTTCCACATGCAAATCATGCATTCAGTTCTTTGAGTCTTCCCCCTAGGCCTTAGCTTTATATTCATATTATCCTCCTTTTTGTAGAAAACTATCTTGGTTCCAAAGAGTTGCCATTATTCCCTATAGTTTTGATGGTACAAGTATGAGTGAAATTCACACATTGATTTTGTAATCTGTGAACCATTTGTTAAGGAATGGCCAAATGATGCAGTTTACTTCTAATTACAGTGCATTATGATCTGAAGAGGTAGTTCATGCAGTTTCTAACCTCTTGATTTTATAGAGGTATGTTTTATGGGCCAGCATGTGGTCTATTCTGGAAAATGACCCATGTGCATTAGAGGAGAATGTATCTTCAGTTTTCTGGGGGTAAAAAGTCCAAACTATTTCTACTAGATCACTTTTTTTCCATTTCTCCTTTAAAACTTAGTATATATTTTTTTTAGGTTTCAGCTTGGTTGACCTATCAAAGGGTGACAGGGCAGTGTTGAGGTCTCCCACTATTAGTGTGTTGCTATTGATGTCTTCTTTCAAATCTGCTAATAATTGTTTTAAATATGGAGATTTCTCAAAAACCTGGCAATTTAGCTCCCTTATGATCCAGGAATACTACTCCTAGTAATATAACTTAGGAACACAAAAACGCAATACGAAAACGTCCTCTCTGTGCCTATATTCATTGCAGCACTATTTACAATAGCCAGAATCTGGAAACAACCCAGATGTCTGACAGTAGATTAGTGGCTAAAGAATCTTTGGTACATATACACAATGGAATACTATGCAGCTGTCAGAAAAAAAGTGAAGTCATAAAATTTTCCTATACATGGATATAC